>NC_056765.1:27313128-27566253 GCF_018687715.1 Carya illinoinensis
AACCTTTATACCACTAAACAAGTGACGGTTGAAGTCATGGCGAATTCGTTTTTTGGGACTATGGCTCTAGTGGCAACTGAGGTTCCTCTCACCATAAAGGTATAGTTTGCAAGTCAATTTGCCACGGACTGAAACATCTTTTTCCACTCATTCCTGTCGTGACAAAAGATGGTTTTTTCCCACGAGTTAGTTCTACCATGCGAAAAGGTTATTGCTCATGAATTATATACCACCAACGACTCACGAACAGAATTGGTGGGGAAAGAATTTTTCCCACATAGCCCCCCCATATTTCCACCAAATTCCCTCGCGGGAAAAACCTCAATTTGTTGTAGTTATAAATACATAATATATTAGTAATACTAATATATATTAGTATAGTAATTACATTTTGCTTTAATTAATTGGTATACATTAGTATACTAATACCATATTAAATCACTATAACTTATTAATATTAAATCACTTTTATATAGTAATATTAATACTAGTACCATATTAAAACACTTTTATATAGTAATACTAATACTATATGAAATCACTATAACTTATAATAATATAGTTATACTAAAATCGGAAAACCAGACTGGAATCGGTAAAACTGGAAATACCGGTTTAGAAAGGTAATCAATGTGGAATCGGTTTTAAAGAATACAAAATCGGTATAACTTGTTCAATTTCAAAAATTGTACAAAATCAGACCGAACGAACCAGTTACACCCCTATTGAAGAAAACCTTCTCAATTTTGGTGATTTTTTGGAAGTCGTCATAAATAATCTTTTTTCAGTGACTAGTTATCACCACAACTTGTCTCAATTTTTGTCGCCACAAAATACCAACCATGGTTATGTACCACTAGAGAAATTGTTGCGGCGATTTTTTTCTTTTTTTGCCACATAAGTCATTCATTCAATTGAGAGATGTCGCAAATAATAGTTTGAGACCAAAATAATATTTTCAAGGAGCTTTGCTAGCCGAAAATATTCTGTTACGAAATAATAAAATAGCAACAAGACAAATTTATAAAAAAGAGAGCAAAAAATGAGAAAACACAAACATTCCATTGTTCTCATGACGTACTGACTGGTGAGATCGATAGAAAACGTTCAGCATATAAATATATATATATATATATATATATATATATATATATATATATTATACACCTGCAGATCAGAATTCGAACATATCAGAAAGAGCGAGCGCAATTAACTCAAAATATTCATCAAATGATCATTTTGGTGCTCATGTTATATATAAATTACAAGCAACATGTTTATTGAAAAAAAAAAAAAAAACATGGTTTTTTGTGAAGGCCATGGTTTATTTCTTACCCTACAGGAATAATATATTATATATATATATATATATATATATATCCTGCAAGCTGGCCGGTTATGAATTGGACAATCCTTAATTATACATACAACTTGTTTTAGGGCATGCTTTAGAGCAATTATTCTAGTCTATATATTTGATTTTACATTGAATTAGCAGCAAAGGGGTTGAAGTGAACCAAAGGAAGGCATACAAGTGATTGAGCCTTGCATAAACCAAAGCCAGAATTCTCAACTTCCATATCCACCTTAGGCTGCTCCAGATCATGATCTCCTCCACCTCCAACCTTCCAATCAAAGCATTGAACTATGGCCGCAATTGTTTGATTTATTGTGCTGTATGCTAAAATTGAGCCAGGGCACCCTCTCCTTCCACCCCCAAATGGAACATAATCAATCAAACTTTGACGGCCTGTGAGTTCATTCTCATGATTTTGGTTCTTATCATGTAGTAACTTAGAATTATTAGAAACCAAGAACCTCTCTGGTCGAAACTCATTTGGATTGTCCCAAACTTCTGGGTCTCGCATTATGCTGTAAAGATTGATTGCCAACATAGTATTTTGGGATACGTGATAGCCTTTTATCTTACAATCTTCACGGCACTCTCTTGCTGTCACACCAATTGGTGGGTACAATCTTAGTGTTTCTTTGACAACTGCTTGCAAGTAAGGGAGATTTGGGACATCCATTTCCTCAACCAGTCTAGTACCAGTGCCAACGACAGAAACTATTTCATCTCTAAGCTTCTTGAACATCTGAGGATGGTTGATGAGCTCCGACATCGTCCATTGCAAGACATCCGCAGAGGTACTAGTGCCAGCAATGAAAAGATCCTAAACGAGAAAAGTATTGACCAATATATATATATATATATATCAATTGAAGCTGATCCATTAATTTTTCTGTATATGAACATTAATATTAAATATATAATTATAACGAATGAGACATCAAAAATTATATATATGTAAAACTAATTATATCAATTTGGAAGAACTACGTACTTGCAAGAAAGCCTTGATATGGATTCTGTTCATCTTGAAGTCAGCTTTCTCATCTTTATATACCTTTATTAGTATATCCATCAAATCCTCATTCTCTCGCTTCCCGCTTTCCTCGTGCTCCTTCCATAACCTTTCCAGAATCGCATCGTACCTCTTGCAAACATCTACAGTCTGCTTCCCATATAGCCAAAAAGTCAACCTCTTCAAAGGCCCCAAGATCTCCCCTAAATAAATCTTGGACCCTAACTGCATAGACTCCTTCACCAATGCCCTAATCTGCTCAGCTTCACTACTATCACCTGAAACCTTCGCGCTCATCGCCATCCTGCAGGTGGAATTGTTTGTAAATTTCACGAACTCAGTGCCCAAATCAACTAGCTCTCTTCTCTGAGCACTGTCGAACAGTCTGCACAAAAGTTGTACAAGTTCTTCGCGTCGAATAGAGCGTGAACGTTCAATCTGCGTAGTATTAAGCAATTGTGTCATGGCAAGCTTCTTCATGAACCTCCAGTACTTGCCATAGGGGGCGTTGAAGAATCCGGCACGCCCATAAGGTGTTTCATCTATGAAAGCAAGAGCGGGGCGGTTTGAAATGGCAAGATCATTGGCTTTAAACACTTCGGTGGCGACGGAGGCCGATGAAACTACTAGCATGGTCCGAGAAGGGCCAATCCGGAGGCAGAAGAGGGGACCATGTTTGAGGGAGAGATTGTGCAAGGATTTGTACAGGGAGGAACCAAGGAGGTGTAGGTGGCCGATGAGTGGGAGGGCTGGTGGGCTTGGAAGGAGGTGGAGATCATTGGCAGCTACTTTCTTCGTGGATTTTCTGAAAAAGGATCGAATTAGGAAGATAGAAAGGACCCATAGGAATAAACAGAGAAAATAGTATTGGGTGTTAGTGAGGGTACTCAGGGAAGCCATGGCTCTGTAGCTAGCAGTCTCCGTCTTTCTGCATGGTTACATGATGACATACGTGCCGCTTATATACACACACGTGTGTGCGTGATCGATTGATTTCCAATAAGTCAATCATCCTAACGGAGGATAATAAATAATAAAAAATTCTATTCAACATTCTTGCATTATATAATATATATAATTTTTTATTTTTATTGATTTTTGCATTTTCTTTTTAAAAGAAAAAAATTCTTAATGATTAAGTAAGAAAATATTATTGAGTTTATGTATTTTTTTTTTTTAAAAATATTTAAAGATGATAAAAGAATGAATAAAAGAAAAAAAAATAAAAAAATAAAAACTTAAAATGCACTTATCTATTGTTAGATTGTATGTAGGGAGAATGGTCCCACTAGCAGTATCCTAATTTAAATGGATGGTGGTAGCTTACTGCGGGACGTACGTATCGCTAGCATAAATATAGGAATTAATTTTATTATTTTTTTAAAAAAATATTTTTTTAATATTTTTAATTATTAAAAAAAGAAAAATTATATAATTTTATAAATAATCACTTCTTTAACTATTAAGTAAAAAATAAATTAAAAAAATTAATATATATAAACTGTAATATTGAACGGTAATATCGATGGATACAAGTCAAATATTAATATTTATGACTAGGGTAAAACAAGTACTACGACACAAGTTAAATGGAGGGCAGCAACCTAGGCCGTAGTGAAAGAATTAATGGCCCCCAAAAATAGATTCTTAAAAAAAAAAAAAAAAAAAAAAAAAAACAGAAAGCCCCATTATTTAGAAAAAAAATTGATTAATTGAACATTAAAAATATCAAATAGATCCTATTTTATTATTAATTGTATAAGTATCTCTACATAATAATTATTTCACATACTCTCTTTTTAAGAATACACTAATTATCTTTTATCATTATTATTTTAATATATAATATGAAAATTATAAATAGCAAAATATAATTTTTAAATGTTCATAAAATTGAAATTTTGTGTAATTCTAAGAAGAGGTAAGAGCTCATTTTTTCTTCAAATACGTAGGTTATGTATAGAACTTTATTAATAATAATGGCTATAATTACTTCTAAGAGACTACAGCACATCTTGTAAAACTAAATTTAATAAAATCTTTTCTAAATTAATATTTTTTTAAAAAATATTAAGTTTGTTATTGATTGAGAATGTGGTATTAAATCTTAATTAGTAATTTTATTTTGCAAAATTATAGGAATCGTTTTTACATAAAAATATATTGTAGAAAATAAAATTAAAATAAATTTACTAAATTTTCATTTTTAAAATAAAAAGGTCTTATGCGTACGTTTGGGTAGTGAGAAGTGTTGTAAATAATGATAAAAAAAGTAATAATAGAATATTAAATAGTAGTGAAAAGTAATGAATAGTAGTAAAAAGTAATGAATAGTAGTAAAAAATATATAAAAGGTAATAGTAAAATAATAAATAATAGTGAAATATTTTGAGAATGCCTGAAATATTATTGGTACCCAAAATCTTCGTCCTGCAACCTATTGAGCCGTCCTTGGTTAAATGTTTAGAGCATTGGCAATGCCCTAACGAAATGCCAATATGAAATACCAATGCAAGTCCAAACTTTAGCTAGATGTGAGAAAAAGCTTCTACATTTGACTAGCCAAAAATCCAAAACTCAACACTTGAGCTACAGTAAATTGATGGGACTCTCCATTGTTGGAGAGTTATTATTCAATCTCTATCTAATTATTTTATTATTTTCATCAACCTCTCCCTCTCTCTTTATCACATTAAAATAAATTATCACATTGAAATAAATCATATAAGTATTACATTGAAATAAATTATCACATTTTATTTTTTAATAAAATTATTAATTAATATATGAGTGTATTTATAAAATATAAAAAAAATTAATCAAATATTATTAAAATATATAATATTATATTATTATTTTACTTTTAAGATGGCTAGTCCAATATAGACTTATTTATCTAAAAATTAATGTTATGGCCAAAATGTCTGATTCTAGCTAAATTTTAGACTTGACAATAACTAAGCCATTGCCAACGCTCTTAGTTAAAAATTGATATACTAGTCAAAAGATAAAATTCTAGCTAAACTTTCTAGTCATTGCCAATGCTCTTACAGCTGGACTACAAAAAGTTACAGCTACATATGTAGTATACATGGAAAGCCAGACATATGGCTTAGACTATGCAATGACACAAGGAGAAAAGTAAGAGACAAGGTGCAAAGGGTAATCTAATATACGTCGTGGTGTATATAAACATCGCATAATTGTTTTAAAAAAAAATAAAATTTACTATTAAAAAATTAATTTTTTTTCTTTTTATATGAGTTATATATTTATTTACTTTTTTTAAAGAGATTACATGACACTTAAGCACTTTATGATTACAAATATAATTTGTGAGGTGCAAAACAATAGCAAGAAGTTGAATGTTTTTGTTTCGTGGTATGCATTTAAAAGATAACACATTTCTTTTGCTATGGCTCACAAGTTGTGGCGGTGCTTCTCTCCGTCCAAAGGTGCACCGTGATGTAAAAAGACTGGTTTCTTATCACTAGTACAAGAAAAAATGCTACGCCTAAACTTACTGGAAATAAGTATTTTCCGCTACTTATATTTATTGTTCTTCCTTAGCTAAGATGCTTGCAATGGTTTGGTCATCATTTGTATCTTGGACGCTGCTTTAGGCCTCATTGGATGTTTGAGATGGTCTCAATTCATCTCATTTTAACATCTAAACACAACTCAGATATATACAAATACTTTTCAATTTTAATTTTTTAAATTTTCAACCTTTTCATATAATCATTATTTAATAATTATAACTTTTTCAAACTTCTAAATAAAATACACAAAAAAACCAACTTTTCAAATCATAAAATAAAAATTATATTCGAACAATACTTTTAACTTTATAATTTTTTTATTTAAATTTTTATTTCTCATTTTTTAAAACCTTGTAAAACATCTCAACTCAAATGATTTCATTATTATTTACAAATTTTTCATTTCATCTCATCTCAACATCCAAACTAGACCTAGTAAACATGTGCATTGTTGCGGCTTGCGGCTTTCATTCATACAACCTTGACTGAAACAGATATGTAACACTGCCCTAAAAATGTCAAAACAAAAATAGAAATGCTAAAGCCACAAACAGTGGATCCCAATAGAGATTTTTTTTTTTTTTACTTAATGATTAAGGAAGTATTTTTTAATGATGTTGTGAATTTTTTTAAAAAAATTACATGAAAAGAAAATGTAAAAATATATATATATATATATTTTTTGCACTGTAGAGCCACTCAAACAAAAGTAAACATGATGAACTAACTTGATGTATAGAGTGCCGCGATAGATGTATTAATTACATGCAGAAAATATATGTGACACAAGAAATATATGACAAAAATTAAAGATATTCTTGAAAACTGTAATATTATTTATGACACAAGAAAAATATGGAGAAGAATAAATACATTTGAAAGTCAACAAAACAACCATATTTAATTAAGATAAATATGGACCAGAGCCACCCTACTTTTCCCTTCTTCCAGAGGCTCTGCATTATATAATGGGGGTACTAGACGTTCTCTAGTTTTTGTCAATAAAATTATAAATGTTACTTTTTTAACCAATTAAAAGACTTGTACCGTTTCCTCTAAGGTAGGGAAGAAAATACCTTAGGCATTATAGGTATGTATTTCAGTTTAGATTTGAAAAGTATTTCATTTCATCTTATCACATCATTATAATTTTTTTTTTAAATTTTCACACAAAATATAATAAATAATTTAATTTTTTTAAATCTCAATTCAACTTTTTCAAATCTCAAAATAATAATAATATTCTAATAATATTTTATTCAATTTTTATCTTTTATCTAAAATCATCGCATATCATCTCTGAATCCAAACCAACCCTTAGACTGAAAATAACAGAATATTTAGAAATCTTTCCTAACATACCCAAGTATCTATGAAGAAAATCTTAAAATGTATCTTACACGCATCTAAGTTGATTATAAAAAGCTAGAATTCTTCATGATAAGGGAGAGAGATCAACAACCAGTAAGCACCACCACTACCTTTGAATGATGGCACTTTTTTGTCATATTTGAAACTGGTTAAAGAAAATGTAATCGGGGACATATTTAAAGAAAAAATATATATAAAAACAAATAAAAAACATTCGCATGATACTGTGACAAATATTATATGACAAGAAGAAAATGAAATATCCTGAATTTATCCATTCACTCATTTATTCATGTTAATCCAACATGAATACCATACGATAATAGCGGAGTAGGGTTTAGTCTTAACGAATTTGACTCAAAACAGGTTTACTCATTAAGACACGATTGCTTAACAGGTTGATAATGGGTCAACCCATTTTAACTCGTTATAATACGTTAAGAAAGTTAAAGTTATAATTATACCCTTATACCTGAAAGTAAAATTGTTAAAGTTTTAATTTTGATATTTTTATTATTTGGATTGTAATTTTGGACTTATAGTTAATTTTATAATTTTTATAGATATTGTGATTTTAACATTTATATAAAATTTTGCTAAAGTTAATTAGGTCAAACGGATTAATTTCGGACATATTCAACTCATTTACATAAAACAGTTTGAAACGGATCGTATTGTGTCGTGTTAACCTATTTCGTAATATTTACTAATGGGTCAAAATGGATTGACACGACACGACCCATTATGTTAATGGATTATGTTAAGGTTTAAGATTTTGATACGATAAGTTTAACGGATTGGGTTATGGTCGATCTATATAGTATAATATATATATTTTGACACGACACAAACACGACCCGTTAATACGATTTGACACCCCTACTATACTTATACCATTTATTTTGTAAGTGGAATTAGATCGGATTACAACAAAACTACTTGCAGCAGCAAATTTGAGGCAGAAAATAATTGCCACAAAACAATTTGCGTGGCAGGGAAAAAATAGAGTAAATGATCCTGGAGGAGAGAAGGCCAAACTGTATGGCAATATCTTCCTTGGCTTGCCTATAAAATGGATCCTCACCAATAAGAACTATCATTTAATGATTTATCCAACAATGCCATAAAAAAGGATTAAGCATTCCAAAAGCCTCTTTTGTTGACTTCACCAGAATGTACCGTGCTAAGAATTAAACTTTCTTCAGGTTAATTTCCTTTGGTTCTAATCTATTGTTCAAATGGTAAATGATTATTCATATCTTTATCACTTCTCCAGCATCAGCTAGTTACCTGAATAAAGAAGATAAAGTTTTCATCTACACTGGATAATTAACAATCAATTCGACTCTTATCCTATATGCCGTAGTCCAGCAGGAAACCATAGACATCAATATGCTATATGCCGTAGTTCCATCACTATGACAAGTGTTTTCAATATGCAGTAGTCACTATGACAAGTGTTTTCAGGTTAGTTTCTGCGAAGTCATAGCAGTTACAGAGGCCATAGCTAAAAATAAAGTAGGCCTCAGGGGCAACATCATTTATAATAGCCTAGAAATAAAAACACACCTCATAAATGAAATAATTACAGCCATTCACACTGTAAAAACAAATTCAATGTATCAAGAGATCCTCCAGATTTTCACAAAATCTGTACATTTTTTTACAACCACAACCTACAAAAGAAAGCCTCCAAATTTTCACAACATACTTCAAGAAACCCATCAAAAATAGAATAATGATTTTCAATCACAACCTCACATCTCATCATTGCCCAATGGTGTTTGTTGTGTGACAATACTACATTGGGTTCCAACAACATCTTCAATGTTAGCACCAACTTGACATAGTCGTCAAATATTTTCCTGGAAGTCTAATTTTCAAAATGAAAATACACACCTATTAGAAAGGAAACAAACAGTAAGCATCTCAATTGGAAATAACTAGACAATAGCTAGAAAGAACTAAAATCTCCTATAGGTTATGCTTCTTCTCCATAGTTCCAATTTAAATGCCAAAAGTTTGACAAATATTCTTTTCATTATCTTTGTCAAAATCTCTATTATGACACTGTATGTGTTTGTCCCCATGGTAAGTGGTTCAAATTACAATTCTTCTTAATCAAATTAATTAGAGAACCAAGACTATAATGGAAGATGTTGTTTGCCAACGGGAAGCCCAGTCCGCCCACCATCTTTAATTTATCTATGCTTTGATGCTTTGTTGTACTGATTCATCTTGGTATTGTTCAAAGGAAGCAAAAAGGGCATATACAACTGTGCAACTGTTATTATGCTTTTCAAACTTTCAAGGAAGAAAAGGAAGAGAGACAAAAAAACCAATTATATATCATGAGTATAGGAAAGAGTACTAATAAAGAAGATACCTTTATCCATGACACACCCAAATATTAATGTCAACCAAACCAGTGGTTGTGGGGGTGGAAATGTCAGGCACATACAATTAAGGGTGAAATCCACAGTTTCATCAGTTTATTTGTTTTTTTCCCCCCCTTTTTTACATGAATTGGACTGGAATTTTAAATGATCAAACTAATAAAATATGCTCCTGCATTAAAATCCAAATTCCATCTGAGACTGATGAATAGAACTACCAAACTAGATGAGTTTTCCCCACCCTTTTGAACAGAGGCAGCATCTTGTATAAATGACTTGTATTTAATTACACATTGTTTTTTTCTTTTTCTTCCTCCTTTTTTTAAAAAAAAAAAAAAAAAAAAGAGTGAAATACAACGGTAGAGATTTAATTACACATTGTTATTGGCACCTTCAGTCAATTTCCATTTCTTCTTCTCATCTACCAAATAGTTTTTAAGGCCAATTTTGATATAGCGTTTATTTGGGCAGTTAAATCTCATCTATAGTTCTTGTATAGATTTACTCCTCTGAAATAGAAATAGTGCAAATACCATTATTATAAACTAATGGATAGTCCATATTTAGCATTAGAGGGCCTATTTAAGCCGAGGGCCCATTCTACCATAAATGTCCAATATGGGAGAAGCCCATAGGAGAGGTCTATGGCTGATTGAAGGGAGTGAGGCAATCCAAAGTTCATCAAAATTATATATACAACAAGTCATCTTTCACGGAAGGATAGAGACTTCATGCTATTACGTGATAGTTCTGGGTATCGGGTGACAATCCACACTGATAAACTCTTAATAAGATAAGCATTACATATGATCCTATATATACCAGGTAACCCTTGATAGTAAGGGATGTAACTCTCTTTTGAATTCTAAATCCTTTGGTTACACTTACTGACTTAAGCATCAGAGTTCTCCTATGTGGACTACACCGGAGCCTTTTGACAGTGTGTGGATGAATAATTGTAGAGGGGAAATGGGACACGTCCTTAACATTGGCGCCATCTGTGGGATCTCATAATTATCTAGTATGGTTCTCACATGCCAACTGTAACGCATTCCGTAGCAAGCCAAGCGATGGATACATTGCCACCATCTATGGAGGCATGATTAGCAGTAGCGGAAGAGAGACTGAGGAAGGTGTTGGAAGCCATGGAAATCTTGCAGAAGGAAAACGACGACATGCAACAAAAGAATGCTGAATCTGGTGATACCACTATGCCCGCTCACAGTGAGCAAGGTGAGGGGGAGGCAAACTACAATACTGAGGCAAACATGGGACGAACAGAGAAAGAAAGAATGCATGATGAATTAAAAGAACTGATAGGAAAATACGAGGAGATGGCGAAGAGGATGGGGGGATCTTCCTCAATGGAATGCCTGCTACACCAGACAGATCTGCCATATAGCGAACGGATTATGGCCATGCCGCTCTTGCTAAAATTCAAAGTCCCCCAGATAGACATGTATGATGAATACAAAGATCCAGTAGATCATTTGAAAAACTTCAAGACCCACGTCACGCTCCACGATTTTTCAGACGAGATTGCATGTCGGGCTTTTCCTTTGACCTTGAAGGGGACTGCAAGAGGATGGTTTGGAACCCTCAGGCCAAAGTCGATAGATAGCTTCGAAGAATTGGCAAAGCAATTCCTAACCTAGTTTATGCCTAGCAGGAGGCGTCGGCGCCCAGCTGCCTACCTACTAACAGTCAAGCAGGAAGAGAATGAGAACCTGAAGGCTTACCTTACCCGCTTCAACAAAGAACAATTATCAACAGATGACCAGAATGAAAAGATTACCCTTGTCGCCCTTCTGGGAGGAATATGGCCACACAGTCCATTTATGGAGGAGCTAGCCCGAAAAACTCCTTCCACTCTCAGAGAATTCATGGATAGAGCGGATGACTTTGTTAACGCAAAGGATATGCTGCAAGCTTTTGTGGATCCTTATAAGGAGGATAAGAAGATCAAATGGAGGAGTGGGCAGGTTGACAGGAAGACCAAAGCGAGTAGGTAGGAAAAAGTAGGAGAAAGGCGGCCAGATCACAATCCTAGACTGATACATGGTAATTTAAACATATGAGAGGAAGAGAACGATAGGGAAGAACACCGCCTGCTCAATATGGGCAGTTGTGTTGCCCAGATGACTAACATAAGAGAGGGGTGAATTGAGTTGTATTAAAAAAATAACAATTATAAATCAAATATATAATATAAAATATAAACAAAATATGAAATAACAATAAATATAAAGAGTAAGGGTAAGAGAGAAGCAAACTCAATATGTTAACGAGGTTCGGCCCCATTGCCTACGTCCTCACCTCAAGCTACCCCTTGAGGATTCCCAAATTCACTATTCAACCTCCTTCAGGTGGAGATAGAAACCTATTACACCTTTGAACAACACCGCTACAAAGGATCCGTGTAGAACACCCTCTACACTTGCAATCACCTTACAAGTGGTGATTCAACTATTCTCCGTATAGAATACTTTCTACACGTACAAGGGTTATACACACCCTTTTTCTGATACAAAAACTGATAGTGGGTAGGTTATCAGAAAACACTCCTCAATGAGTGAAATAAGAACAATACAGCACAAATTATATCTCTCAAAATGAATAAGGATTAAGGCTCAATACTTAGAGAAGAGAGAATGAAAGCTTTGAATGAATGTTTTATGCTCTGGATGTTGTAAATGTGAAGCTCTCAAATGATCTATTTATAGGCATATGAGACTTCATATTCAAATTTAAAAAGATTCACATGTCAAAGACAACATCATTCATTTTTTTCAAAAAATTCAAATAAAAGGTTCTTCTTTTTCAATTGTCAAAGACAACATCATTCACTTTTTCAAAAAAATCAAACCTAATCTTTTACTTTTGGCATATGACAAAATGAGCACACTTTCATTTTCAAAAAATTCAAACCTAATCTTTTACTTTTTGTATAAGTCTAAAAAAGCATCAATCACTTTTGAAAATATTCAAATAAAACATGCACATGTGAAAGATGACAATCAATCATCTTTAATATTTTCAAAGTTCAACCATTTAATCAAGGCATGCACATGCAAAAGATGACAATCAATCATCTTTCAAAATTTTCAAATTTAATTTTCAAAAATATTCATGCACATGTGAAAAATGTATTTTAATGCTTTATGATAAAATATTAATTTTGAGCATTAATCCTAATTTCAAATTTTGAAGAGATTTACAACATTACTCTATAATTTTAATGTGAACTTGTTCCCTTCTTGCTCATGCTTGTTTCCTTGATGTGCTTGACTCCATTGTGTAGACAACTTGAGCTTGAGACTTCTTTATTCTTTGAATTCATTTGTTATCATCAAAATCGATGTGTAAATATATAATTACACAAAATTTGAAATCTTGGGTTCAACAAGTTGCTACTGCAAATATCACCAGACAGGTTCGCACTAGACTGAAGATTGTATGACCATGAAGAAGAGAGTAGTTGAACTAGCAGGAACAAGCGAATTGGAACGAATGGTGGCAGAATGGTCGGAGCCCAGAAGGCGTTAGTAATCTAGGCATGAGGCCAGGAGGAGCAGTAGTCCAGAACGAAGGCACCGAGCTGGTGGTCGCCAGAATGATGGAGACAGGACTCCCCCAAGAGGTGACAGGAACAAAGTGCCCATAGGGGAAATAAGGACCATAGCAAGAGGTTTTGTTGGGGCAGTGTTTCCGCATCCAGTCGGAAGGCATATGCACTAAAGGCGAGATATGAAGAAGTATTTATAGTAGATAGAGTTCCCAAGCAACAAATGCTTAGTAATGATTGGATGATAATATCTTTCGGAGAGGTGGATCGAGAAGGAGTGTTGTACCCGCACGATGATGCTTTGGTAATCACCCTTGTGATAGCTAACTATACGACCAGGCCGGTGCTAGTTGATAATGGAAATTCAGCCGATATACTATTTTGGGAGGTGTTCACCAAGATGGGCATTGATGTTGACAAGTTAAGGCTCTCCCCAACACCATTAAAGAGTTTCTCTGGAGACACGATCCAACCTGTAGGAGCTATCACTCTTCCGGTGACTGCCAAGATTAGAACACGGACGACAACCACCATGACCTATTTCTTGGTAGTAAAAGCTCCCTCTTCTTACAATGCCATATTGGGGAGACCAACACTCAATCATCTTAGGGTAGTGACGTCCACATACCACCTTAAGATGAAGTTCCCAATCGATAGTGGAGTGAGGGAATCAAGGGGCAAGCAAGCTCTAGTCTGAGAGTGCTATGTGCAAGAATTAAGAAAGGTCTGAAATGAAGTTTGTGTTGTAACAGAGCAGAACAAGGGTGCCCGCACCATCGTTGGCGGTGACTTTAGAAAAATATGTGGAGGTCAGGGACCATTGGAGCTTGTGACGTTATATGAACCATTGGAGCTTGTGACGTTATATGCGGACTTCCCAGGAACTATCACACCGATGGGGACACAAGTCCCGCCGGCAGACCAAGAAGCCCTGAAGTAACTGTTGATAGAACGCAGGGATGTCTTTGCATGGAGCTATAGAAATGCCTGGTATAGATAATGAAATCATTGAACACTACTTGGGTATGGACCCTACGCACAAGGTCGTTAGCCAGAAAAGAAGATTGTTTAGTACAGAAAAGTACGCTGCCATTAACGATGAGGTAGAAAGGTTGCTCACAACTAGTTTAATCAAGGAAGCCCGTTATCCAAAATGGCTGTCTAACGTGGTCTTAGTGAAAAAGGCGAGTGGAAAGTGGAGGATGTGCGTAGATTTCACAAATCTGAATAAAGCTTGCCTAAAGAATAGCTTCCCATTACCATGCATCGACGTTATCATGGATGCAACGGCAGGACACTGTATGTTGAGCTTCATGGATGCATACTCAGGTTATAACCAGATACGGATGCATACAGCATATGAGGAAAAAACCCTGATCATAACAAACCGAGGACTGTATTACTACCAAGTCATGCCCTTCGAATTGAAGAATGTAGGGGCAACCTACCAGAGGTTGGTCAATCGAATGTTTAAAGAACAAATTGGAAAGTCTATGGAGGTTTATGTGGACGACTTGTTAATAAACAGCAAGGAGCCCACCTTACACCTTGACAACATTCGGGATCTTACACCACTATAAAATGAGGTTGAACCCTACAAAGTGTGCCTTTGGAGTCTAGTTGGGGAAACTCTTGGATTTTATTGTGTCTGAAAAAGGAATTGAAGCCTCCCAAGAAAAGATAAAAGCCATACTCAACATGAAGCCGCCGAGAAGTCTAAATGAAACCCAGCGGTTGGCGGGCAGAGTAGCCACCCTGGGAAGATTCATAGCCAGGTTAACGGACAAATGTCTCCCTTTTTTCCAAGTACTGCAAAGAGCGCATCCATGGAATGAAGTGTGATGACATGTTCAAAAAGTTGAAGTGGTACCTTGCCAGTCCTCCCCTTCTAAAGCAGCCAAAGAAAGGTGATGTGCTCTGCGCATATCTAGCAGTCTCCCAAGCCCACACAGTATGGGGGCTTACGGAAGCTCCATTAGCAAAAACCCTGAGGAAGGCAGACAGTACATGAAGACTGATAGGATGGGCGATCAAGTTGAGCGAGTTTGATCTAGAATTTGAACCAAGAAATGCAATTAAGGGTCAAGCACTAGCAAACTTTGTGGCAGAGTTCTCAGGTTTTCCCCAAAAAGACACGGTAGCCCCATTGGGAAAGCTATAGGAAGTTTCATAGATGCCTCATCTTGCAAGGCGGGCGAGGGCTAGGAAATAAATTTTTTAAGCCCTGATGGCCAAGAACTGTACTACATGGCCATACTGGCGTTCAAAGTGACAAACAACGAGGCTGAGTATGAAGCACTCATAGCAGGACTTTCTTTAGCCGCCAAGATAGGGGCAACTGAGATAGAGGCCACTACCAAAGGCAAGAAATTGAAAAAATATTTAGCATGAGTTTGGGAGGTGTGCAACCTTTTCTCGTACTTCACTATGACTTAGATACCAAGGATAGGCAACGAAGTTGCAAACAAATTGGCATGAACAGCATCAGGGATGGAGTAGGCACCCCTCCCATGGCGAGTTGAAAGAAGAATCATCGAGGTCCCCGCCATTGGCGCAGAAGTAGGCGTCTTGGGCTCCAACATCCCTGATTGGGCAAGCGTGGTGATTGAGTGCTTAGACAAAGGAAAGCTACTAGAAGTAAAGGAAGAGGTAAGGAGGATGAGAAGGAAAGCGGCAAGATTCATGCTCATAGATGGAGTCCTTTATAAAAGGGGTTTCTCTGCCCCATTGCTACAATACATTTCCACACAAGAGGCACAATACGTATTAGCGGAGATATACGAAGGAATACGTGGAAACCATTTCGTTGGAAGGGCCTTCGCCAAGAAAGCAGTCAATGCAGGATACTACTGGCCCAATGCCTTAAGGGATGCTCGGGAGTTCACCAAGAAGTGTGTTAGGTGCCAGACATATGCACCTATACCGCATGCCCCCCAGAGGAGTTAACATTTGTGACTGTGCGTTGGCCTTTTGCCCAGTGGGGCATAGACCAGGTAGGATGTTTCCCAAAAGGAAAAGGGGGAGTGAAATTCATGATAGTTTTCATAAACTACTTCATGAAGTGGGCAGAGGCAGAACCATTGGCGACCATGACAAGCTAGGTCATAACAAGGTTCTTATGGAAAAACATTGTTTGTAGATTCAGAATCCCGCATAGCATAGTGACAAACACTGGATGCCAGTTTGACTCTGACTAGTACAGAGAGTGGTGTGCTGAGTTGAAGATCAAGACAAAGTACTCCTCACCGGGCCACCCCCAAGTGAACAGGCAAGCAGAAGTAACAAACAAAGCGTTACTCTCAATCCTTATGAAAAAGGTTGCGGAGAAGAATGGAGATTGGGATGACGAGTTGCCTTGGGTACTTTGGGCATATAGAACATCAGTAAAAACCCCAACAAGGGAATCTCCATTCACACTGGCATACTAGTGCAAGGCAGTCCCACTAGTCGAAGTAGGGCTTCCAAGTTATAGAACGAGTTACTTCTCGGCCGCCCAAAATGATAAAAAGATGGAAGAATACCTTAACTTATTAGAGGAAGAAAGAGAGATAGCGGAAGCCAGAATATTGTGGGAAAAAGGAAGAATCGAGCAGTACTTCAACAAGAGGGTGAGGCCTAGGATTTTTAAAGTAGGAGATCTGGTTTTAAAGAAGGCCGGAGTGATTACCCAAAGTGAGGTGAAAATGGGGTCCCGATAGGAAGGGCCTTATCTTATGATAGCTAACAACAGGCTTGGATCATACCGTTTGAAAGACAGCCAAGATAAGGAGTTGCCACATCCATGGAATGTGAAGAACTTATGGAAATTTTATCAGTAGCGTTATAGCATTGTCATTTCTATCAAATTCATTTCCTCGGTATTTACAATATTACATTCGTATTCATGTTGCAGAAATATTTGTCTTCGCTTATCACTGCTTAAAAACTATTGTGCTCAACATTATTAGTAACTTTCTGGTAAAAGGTAAAGAACATCTGAGGGTAGACATTGGGGCAAAGCTTGGCAAGCACAAAAAGCAAAGGGCGCGGAGGTTATCAGACTACGCCACCCTTAAATACCAAAAGCAAGCCTTAGCAGCTTATGGTGCTATGAAAAAGGGCGCAGAGGTTATCAAACCACGCTACCCCTAAATACTAAAAGCAAACGTAAGCAGCTTTTGGTGCAGTGAAAAAGGGCACGAATGTCACAGACTATGCCACCCCTAAACACTAAAAGCAAGTCTTAGCAGCTTGTGGTGCCATGAAAAAGGGCGTGGAGGTCATTAAACCACGCTACCCCTAAACACCAAAAGCAAACCTTAGCAGCTTGTGGTGCCATGAAAAATGGTGCATAGGTCATCAGGCCATGCCACCCCTAAACACCAAAGTAAGCCTTAGCAGCTTGTGGTGCCATGGTGTAGAGGTCACCACAAGCTAACCTAGAGCAAACAAAAATACCAAAAAGACAGAATAGTCTAAGCATAAACAGAAGACCAAAGAGCAAAGATGTGCAATAGCAGAAGTCACAGATACTCATCGTTGTAAACCAAAATTTATTAACAAAACAAAATTAAAACATGTGAAAAGTACAAAATTTTCATAAAAACAAAAGAAAGGAGGCCAGGAAGCTAAGAAGGGTCATCGGGAGGCGACAACAGAGGTATGCCTATGAAAGCATCAGGCATATCATCACACCCAAACATGTCGACTCGACAGCAGGCATTTTCCTCAGGAGAAAATAAACCTCGATCTAGAGTTTCAAGATTGGTGGTGGGGTTGGCCAGAAGGCGGTTCCTAAGCCTCAGAATGCCAGAGCCATGGCCGAAAGCAAAGGCGTGATCCCTATTACCAAGGACATGAGCTAACTAGGCACAAAGTTGTGCTATATCTGCCTAAGCAACATCTAGCTCATCCATCTTCTCAGTCAGCCTCTGGTGTTTGGCAACAAGAGCTAAGTTTGCCTTTCGAAAATCCTCATCGAGGTCCTTACGGCTTTCCTTGTACTGCTCATGGCGGTTCCGAAGTTCTACCAAGGACCCATGTGCCTTTGAAAGGTCAAGGGCGGTAAGGAAACCTTTTTCCTTTGCTGCCGCCAACTCCAGTGACAGCTCGCTACGACCTTCTTGCGAGTGAGTTAATTCTTCATGGGTTGAGTTTAACTCCCCGTCGCGGGCGAGAAGCTCAGAGTTTATGTGGGCCTTCTCAACTTCAAAATTCTTCTAAGCCTCAGAAAGTTAGAGCCTGGTCGAGTCCCTTTTAGATTGAAGAAGTGTCAGGGCAAAGTCGTCCCTGACCTTAGCCTCTTGGGCGAGGATAGCGGCTTCACGGAGCTCGAGGACTTCTCCCTTTTGCATCTCCAAGTCACCCTGCAACAAGTTGGAGTAACCTTCATACTACTCCAGCAAAATCTCCAACTCTCTTTTCTTCTCAGCCCTGTCAACTTACCACTTCTCATAAGCACGCTTGGCAACGTAGTATAAGTTATGCCCTTCCCTGACCTCCTCCTCAAGGCAGGCACAATCTGCCACAATCCACATTGCCAGATCTTTAATACCCTGCAGAAAGAAAGTGAAACATCTCAAAGTAAGAAACGATGTGTAAGCACAAAAGGAAGAAAAACAAGATGTGTTGTACCTCAGAGAACCGGTCCTTTAAACGATGGGTCATCTGAGCGATGGCTTCAACTTAGGCATTAGTAGTAGTAGAGGAGGCACCGCCACTAGTATCTCCCCCAACGATCTCCCCAGGGTTAGAAACCACCCCAAGCAAGGAAGCCTTCACAAGCCTCAGATGTGAATCTGCCACCTTTTCGAACAGACCCCCAAGACGTGTAGGTGGAAGGGGCATGGTGTAAGCTAGGTTAGCCTCCATTAGGTTGGCATCTTCCTGCAGAAAGTTGCCCCACTCCTCCTCGAAGAAGGAGTCAATGTCTCTCCCAAAGAATGAGGCGTGGAGGGGAGGAAGAGAAAGCTCTTCACCACTGCCAATAGGCGAAGTGGTTCTTCCCCCAGAGGTAGTGGCTGGTGGGGTGTTCAAGGTCGTTTGCTTTACCCCAGTCTCATCGCATGCATCATTGCGACAAGAGGGTGTGCACTCTACTGCATTGGTATGGTTGCCCTCTGGGAGTAGGGAAGTTTCATTCGCCCCATTTATGAAAAAGGCACTGGCCGCCTCTCCACGAACAACTCCAGTCAAAGGGGGTGGGCAAGCTCTCACACCCATGATAGAGTCTAAATTGAGGGCGGCCACCACTTCAGTGCCCAGCTCGCCTTGCTTCACCATACCTTTAAAATAGGAAACTCAAATGTAGGGTCGGACACCAGAGGGAATGCCTACGGGTAGGGCACAACTCGAAGGCAAGCAGCCAAGTCAAAGAGGGTCGTGCTAACTAAACCCTCGATGTCCCTAAGACTAGAGGAACGCTGCTGGGTGGGGGACCCGCGGGGTGATGGGAGTGCAGCAGTAGCTGGCAGGGTGGACGGTTGGACCTGTTCGCCCCCTAGGGGTGTGGCAGTTTCCTCTGATCGCGGCACAGAGAATGTAGCAGCTGCTGGCTGCACAAGTGGATGAATCTGGGCGCCAAAGCTCTTGTAGGTAATGGTATTGAAGGCACAGCTGCGACTGACGACGGGGTTGTTTGGGCATAGGCGCCCTTTGAGGTTGCCAAAATTTTCTTTTGTGGAGGCAAAGGGAAAGGAGAATTTTCAGAATGATTCTTTTTTCTCTAGCTTTCATCTTCGTTCTTTTTCTTGCTCATTTTCTCCCTCTTCTCGGCGTTCTTCTCCTTCTTAGATCTCCTCTTTTTCTCTTTCTTTTCTTGTACGGCGTGGTTACGCCTCTTACTATTTTCAGAGAATTTTGATAGAGGAGGGAGAATAGTGTCTGAAATCATGAATGAACGCCTTTGAACATAGGGTCAGTTCAGAGACATTAGGAACCGATCAATATAAGCAGGCGTTAATAGAAAGTCGGTCCAAAGATCGTTAGGATGAGCTTCAGCCCAGGAATGGACATTTTCAATTTTGGGCCAGTTCCCAATGTGATAAGGGTTCCATGGTAGCCCACAAGTTTTTATCATCAGGTAGAGGGTGCTAGATCACTCTAGCTGGAAAATCTCTGAAAATGTCTTCTTGGATGGAAAACTCCCAGCCCTGACCGGTAATAAAGAAAAATTTGCTTGTCCAAGCTTTGGCATTGGAGTATCAAGTCTCAAAACAAGCCAAAGTCACCTCGTTATCTTTCTTACGAAAGCTTATGACGTTGCCCTTGGTAGCAGCCCTCACATTGTAAAAGGCCCAAAATTCGTGGGCAGTTAAATTGGGATAAGGGTTGCCAAGAGGCTCTAGGACCATACAGAAAACAATGCAAGCACAAATATACGCCCTCAGCGCAAAGTGGTGCAGTTGAGCCAGCACTAGACCAAGAAGGTCCAAGAGATCGCGAGGAGGGCAGCAAAAGGGGAGCCTCAACCCATGTGACAAAGGGATATAGTTATGGCAACTTTACCAGCAAAGCCCTCATCATCATAACATCCAAATGTGGGAACCACCATCACAGTTTTTTTGGGGATGCGATATTCCTCCTAAATTCATGGTAAATGTTTCTCTGGAGGCTTGAACGCCACCTGTACCCATCGAAGGTCGTGCCTTCCGAGACTTGGAAAGGTTGTACAGAACTATCGCCTTGTTCAACCATGGAAACTGGAAGGGAGAAAGGAAGCAAGGAGGCAAAGAAGACAAAGCAGGCAAGAAGCAAAAGCAAGAAAGGAAGCACAAGGAAGAAAAGCTAGCAGAGGAAAAATGAAACGAGATAGAGAAGGGGTATTTAAAGAAGAAAGAATGCGGAACGCCAACGGCCGGAGACATCATGGCCTGACACTGAAGCATAAAAGTAACCGTCGCACGAAAGCTCCCCTACCCTTTTGCCATGATAGCAAGAAATCATGGAGGCTTCTCAATTTTTGAAAAAGTGAAACGTCACAAGAGGAGAATATGAAAGGTCGACAGGCACTCAAGGGTTCATAGATGGGCCGGGCTTGTACCAATAGTTATTGGCTTTCCATGCGCCGGAAGCAAGAAGGAGGCCCATAGCAAGGTTCACGACATTTACAAGGTGGTAGGATCAATCAATATAAATTCCCTACGCTTGGAGGCAAAGAGAATTAGTGGGGTAGTTGGAAGGCCTATTTAAGCCGGCCCATTCTACTATAAAGGCCCAATATGGGAGAAGCCTATAGGAGAGGTCTGTGGCTAATTGAAGGGATTGAGGGAGTCCAAAGTTCATTGAAATTATAAATACAACACGCCATCTTTCACGAAAGGATAGAGACTTCATACTGTTACGTGATAGTTCCAGGTATCGGGTGATGATCCACACCGATAAACTCTGAATAAGATAAGCATCACATATGAGCTTATATATACCAAGTAACCCTTGATAGTAATGGATGGAACTCTCTTTTAGATTCTGAATCCTTTGGTTACACTTACTGACTTAAGCATCGGAGTTTTCCCAGGTGGACTACACCAGAGCCTTTTGACAATGCATGGATGAACGGTTGCAGAGGGGAAGTGGGACACATCCTTAACAAGCATCATATCATCTTCTATGGAATTGAAATACTGATCTCTTGCATTTTTTGAAGAAGGAAGAGAATTCCTCCAAACATCAAAAAAAAAGGTTTTGAATTGGACAAGAAATGTTATATATTTGCAGTATGTAAGTGAATGTTTGGCATCCACTAGAACCTAAAAAGGGAACCACCACCGGACATAGAATTTGGATTGAGATCTTCCCTACATTTTCTTAACAACCAAACAAGTATCCAAAAACAGAAACAAACAGTGGCTGAGAAGAAACTAATAATAAGAAAATACCCAAAATCAGCAACCAAAATTCACAAAAAACACAAAATCGTAGATCCAAGAAACACAAAAACACACAAAATGCTTAACGTTGGGAAATGGAAATGGAAATGGAATGAGAAAAATAATGGAGAGAAAAAAAATACCCTTCTTTCGATCAGTTCTTACCCTTGTCAACGGTACCAGATGGCAGAGTTCAGAGGACGAGCAGGGCAACGAAACCGTTTCAATCAGAAAGACAAACTTGGGCATGTGGGTGGCTGCCGCCGGGGCGGGGGGGGGGGGGGGGGGGGGGGGGGGGGGGAATTGTATTTTGAATCTTTGATTTCAATTGGTTCTACTAAACTCCAAAATGTGTGTTCCATTATTTAAAAAAAAAAAAAAAAAAAAAAAAAAGCAATTCCAAGTCAATTGGTGTATGGAAGTTGCGGCACCTTAGGTAGTTGTATAGAATCAAAAATTCTACGTGCAGTTAGTTTTGCATACACTTTTGCACACTCCACTGATGTGATTAATTGAGTATTAAAAAAAATTGATCCAACCAATCATATCAGTAGAGTGCACAGGGAGTATGCAAAAGTGACTGTATGTAGCATTACTCGTATAGAATTATTCAAAATTGAATCCCCAACTTAATTCACCAATTACCACTATATGTAGACCTTGCGGCTAATGATTTTCTGAAAAATCAATGGTTGATATATTCCTAATTACACTTAGGGTGAATATGTGTTTTTTAAATTTGTTGGACTATTTAAATTTATAATCAATCAATCAATAATATAGTAAATAATCAACATATCAGTTTTGACAACGAAGTGGAAAATCATTTGAAAAACATCTTCAAAATCCAAAACCCCTCTGAGTGTAAGTCACCATCTTAAATTCGCTATATAAATTAAGTTCGTCACAATCAATTTAGAAACACTAACAACACCCTTGAAGTAACCAAATCTGACTTGTAACATCATGAGTATCCCACTTGATCTCTTCACCCTGGCAGTTCCGAACTATCGAATTTTCTATAGTTTCACAATGAGCACCAATTTGATTTCCACATTAATGGTAGCTTCGAGAATCCTTTTGGTCAACGAGCACCAACTCAATTTCTACATCAACGGCAACTTAGAGATGATAAATGCAACTTGGTGATGGCTGCAAGTACGGTGGAGAATGAGGTAAATGACCCTGCATCTACTGAACTTTTGGTTTTATTAAGGGGTTTACAACTTAGTTTTCATTTGGGTTTCTCCAAAATTGTTATTGAAAGTGAATATTGATGATGGTTAAAGAAATGCAAGAGTAAAAATCTTTTTCAGCAAATGGTAATCTCATTAAGGAGGCTAAAAGCTTGTTGCATTACTATACTAAAGTCGAAATTCAGCATGTGCATTGCATGGGGAATGAGGTGGCTCATAAATTAGCATGGTATGCTTGGAATTTTGATAATATATCATATATGTGGTGGGCTGATACTCCTATGTTTGTTGCTCAAGCTTTGTGGATTGATAAGAATGAATTGTATTGATTGATTTTATAAATGAATATCTGAGTTTTTTAATAAAAAAAAATAACTATTATAGCATATTAAAATTTAACATTTTCGATTTTAAACCAAAATTTCTGAACTTGCAACAGTTTAAAAATAAATAAAATAATAATTTGTTTTATATTCAATTATAAACATAGTGTAATATAGCTATGATTATATGATTTTCCAACATTGTATGAATTGGAAGCTATCTCAATTCATGAAGAAATTTTCGAGAAAGTGAAATCCACCACGTGTCGAGACCTTGTCGGTCTCAAAGTTTGTAGACGTTGGCGTTACAACAAGCTATATATATTAAATTTATATTCATAAATAAGTCGCAACTAGGTCTTCCTCTTCCCCCCCCCCCCTTCTCTTCCTCTTCCCCTCTATAAAGGTTTTGTAAAACCACTGTAATTAATCTGGGTAGTGATGCTTTGTATTTATAATAGGAGATATACCTATACGTAGCAAAAACGTGCTTCCCAGCACGTATTGACATGGCAACCTGTCACTGTCGTGTCATTCTTATTATTAAAAAAAAAACACTCGAGAGAGAGCCCATTTTCTATAGCCAGCTCTTTTTTTCCTTTGGGGGCCAAAACCCAAACTTGAATCCTTTTATTTCCTCTGGGCATCATTTTCCTTTGTTTCTTTTTGAAAAGCAAGAGTTGTCCTTCCTTTTTCATGAAGTAATCAATGCTTTCCTTCCTTTTTCCTAAAGTAATCGGTGCTCTCTGTTTAAGGTGAATCATTTGTATCACTGCTCTTTGTATTTCCTTCTTAATGTATTTCTTTTTTCTGTACTTTCAATGAAAAATAATCTAATTTTTTTCAACTATGAAAATGAAAAATAATCTAATATTCATGAAAAGATAATATGTAATATTAATTAAGACCACAACCGTATTCATGTATATAATACTTTGTAAAAGATAATTATCACCACGAATTTACAAACCATTCCCACAAGCTAGCTCCATTAACGATGATAAAAACCTAGACTAGAAGTGATTAACAGTGAAAATATTAAAATCTAATTATTTTCTGTGCTTCCTAATGAAAAAAACCCAAAATCTATGTTGATGGTGTGAATATTTTATTTTATATATTTAAAATAGTAAAAGCTAAAATCATCTATAACACACACACACACACACACACACACATATATATATATATATATATATATATTCTAAGCATTGTTCTTGCCATTGCCGGTCTAGGTGTGCTAAGTTTCTAACAGTTTGGTCAATTGCTAGTTCAATTTTTAAATCTGTTGGCATAGAGGCTTCATGTAGTAGAGGTTAGTAGTAATAGAAGCTGAAATTTGCTATCAATTTTTTTATTTATGCATATTTGATGATTATGTATCATGAAATATATGATATTTATAATATTTTGTTAATTCAGATGATCCATGCACTGATAATGAGAGTCCTAGTGTTAATGTTGGGACACAATAAGTGGTCGAAGAGCCAAAGGTCGGAATGACCTTCACGTCAGAAGATGAGGTTAGAGCATATTATACAAAATATGCTAAAAATCAAGGGTTTGAGTATGAAAATTAAGGTACTTCACTCTCGCATGTACGTCAAGGCACATCTAAATCAACCACTTCTAATGTTCTTAGGCCAAGACCAATCGAGAGATTCAAATGTAAGGTAAAGATCAATGCAACTCTTTCTCTCGATGGAAGGTATACACTTTTTATCATTATACTTGAACACACACATGCATTGAATTCGGGAAGAGCAAGATTTTTTAGATGCAACAGGAAGATGGATTCAATCGTAAAGAAGCAATTGGATGTAGGAGATAGTGCTGGTATAAAGGTAAGTAAAAGCTTCAAGTCTTTCGTAGTTAAAGCTGGTGGTTACGAGAACTTAACATTTGGAGAAAAAGATTGTCGAAATTATCTTGATAAGGCGAGACAACTATTGCTTGGTGAAGGTGGTGCCGAAGCTCTACGAAAGTATTTTGTTCAAATGCAGTAGAAAAATGATCGTTTTTATTATATTATGGATTTGGATGATGAGGGTCATTTAAGGAATGTCTTTTAAGCAGATGCCCAAAGTCGGGGTGCCTATAAATATTTTGGAGATGTGATAACATTCGACACAACCTACTTGACCAATCAGTATAAGATGTCATTTGCTCCTTTTGTAGAGGTGAATCACCATGGTTAATCAATTATTTTTTGTTGTGGTTTGTTATCAAGTGAAGATGCAGACACCTTTGTCTGGTTATTTAAGTCGTGGTTGACTTGCATGGAAGGTCAAGCTCCTTTGGCAATAATAATAGATCAAGATAAAGCAATGCAAATTGCCATTACTACGGCCTTTCCAACATCATGACATAGATTTTGTCTATGGCATATTATTAAAAAGTTGCCAGAAAAATTTAGATCACATTCACATTATAAATCAATCAAGAATAAGATACAAAATTGTGTTTATGACTTTTTGACTATAAAGGACTTCAAAGAAAGTTGGGAAACACTGCTAGACACTTACAATTTGCATGATAATTTTTGGCTGGAATGGTTGTATGATGAAAGGCATATGTGGGTACCTGCATATATTAAAGATACATTTTGGGCCGAGATTTCAACTACACAAAGAAGCGAGGGTATGAATGCTTTTTTTGATAATTACATTAACTCGAAAACTTCCTTGAAACAATTTGTTGAGTAGTATGATAATGCACTTAGAAATTGAAAAACAATTTCAATCACTTTACACTAATGCGAAATTCAAAGAGGTTCAAGGTGAGTTCAAGGGATTTATATATTGTCGTCCAAATTTGGTTGGTTGTGAAAGTATTGTGCAAACTTACAGAGTATCCGACGAAGTCAAGGTTTGTGATGGATTTGTTAAGCGAGTTAATTTCTCAGTTACATACACTAATAATGATGACTTTGCTATTACTTGTAATTGTAGACTATTTGAATTTAGGGGCATATTATGTAGACATGTGTTGTGTGTGCTGACCATGTTTGATAAGAGTGCATTGCCCTCAAAATACATTGTTAATCGGTGGAGAAAAGATTTGAAATGGAACTATACTTTTGTCCAGAGTAGTTATGACGATCGAGGGTCAAACCCAAAAGCTAGTAGGTATGATATGTTGACAAGGGCATTTTGTGACATAGCAGAAGATGCTTCAGAGACTGAGGAGAGTTGCAAGAGGCTAATGGGTCAATTAGCAAAGTTAAGACTCAACCATATTTGTACAAGTAACACACCATGCAGTGGCAGTGACTCAACCCATAATTATGTGCATGCATGTGTCGGGATGTCGTGTGAAAGCACTAAAGATGGAAGTAGTAAACTACATAGCCCTTTGGTGGTAAGAAGCAAAGGGAGGCCACCATCAAAGTATAAAATGTCTATAGCAGAAAAAGCGGTTAATAAATGTAAAGCAAGAAAGAAAAGAAATCAGGTATCAATTGTAATTATTACTTTCATTGATGTTTTTATTTGTATGTTACACTTATATATATATATATATATATATATATATATATATTTTGCAGCAGTCTCTGTCAAAGGCATCTGATGCTACAAACACAAGAGATAATCTAACTCAATATTTGCCATCGTCACAACTTGAAACAATTAGTGTTGCCAGGGTTATAACACTAAACTAACTTTCAAGGATAATAAATGTGTATGTTTTGTTTTATAAGAGTTAACATTTTTATTTATTTTTAGGGTCATCCAAGTGTGTCGTGGAGTCAATCCAGTACAACTATTAGGTTCCATTCAACTATATATGATTATGTGAACAGAATCAGTCAAGATGTAGGTTGGCCTCATGATTCCTACGATAGACAGTGTGATGGATTTCAATAATTGTAATAGAATCTTGTAATATACAATCGGTTCCTTTTGATGGAATGATAGTCCTTATGCTTATTGTTTCTTTTTGAATTTCTATTGACATTTTTTATGGAGTCAACAAGTATAGAGCGTCATTTTTACATTTGAAGTGAAATTTAATGCCTACATTCTAATCAGTATCTTCTTTACTTTATTTAGTTACTTTATTCATATGTATTTGGTTTGCATTTGCAAACCACTTGATTAAAATTTTGTTCAGTATTGAAATTTTGCCAATTTTTACAATGATTCTCACATCTTTGAGAAGTGTCTATTAACACAAATCCATTTCACACAGTTTTCTCAATTAGCTCGACTTATTTTCATATAGTTTTGACAAATTCAGCTCAAAATTATTGCAAAGAATGCACCGGGTTAAACAGACCTCAAAATCATGCACTTGAGGGATCCAATTTTCAACAATAAACTCAAGAACACGGAACTGAAGTTATACTTCTCACTTTGAAATCAACCATATACCATATCAGTAGATGATTTAAGCTTTACCAAGTTACATTACCAATAAAACTGAGGTCATTATCTGTTTGGGATATGATAATAAATGGAAAATGGTACAAGTTGTTCTCAACTATAGCACACTTCTCAACTGCAGCACACTTCAGCTATCACCATGCAGCACACTTCAACTATCACCTATACAGCAATTTGATCCTCACATTCATTGCTATGATGAGACACTATATGATCGTCACTCTCACCAAAGTCATCCCACACATTATCTTGAAGCTCAAGCATGTGCAAGTCTGACATTCCTCCGGATCTTCTATCCACCACCCCAAAAAGATGTAGTTGATTTACATGTGCTTGAGAGCATGCAATGTAAAATTAAACTCCAATGTAAAAAGGATGACAAGAAGTACAAGAAAAAATTTATTAAGGAAGAGCTTTCCACTATTGATTTAAGAACAATAACATATCTCATTTTCAACTATTGTTTAAAGAGCTTTCCCACTATTGACAAGAAGTAATTTTGACCACACCTCAGCAAATGCTCATATACTTCCACAAGATTGATTAAACACACAATAAACATAAACATATATGATTAATGAACTGCCAACTCCCTAATGCAACTCAATTAGACATAATATAACAGATTAACACATACATGTCAGTATTCTAAATGGCTTCAAGAAGTTTGCAAGTTTAATGCAAATTCAAACACTGAATGCATTACAATACATGACAAAAATCAAATATAAAATACATGAGAGGGTGGGGATCAATCTAGGGTTTTCCCAAAATTTTGAAACTACATAGATCCATCTAAAGTTTTTCAAGAACCCAAAAATGTTTGTAAGAGTAGAGAAGGAAAAACATTACCAAGTTCTAGCCACTTGCACCACGTCCAACTTCTCAAGAAAAAAAAAATCAAATGGGAGAAGACGCGATTGGAGACTAGAAAAAACTAGAAAGGGGCAGAACAAGCAAGGCCTGGAAAAATCTAGAAAAAACTAAAAATAATTTACCTTTCTCAAGAGGATGAACTCGCTTGGGAGAGAGCGGCAAAGGAGAGAGGCGCAAATGGAGCCTAAAGAGAGGCTTTTTTTCATTGAGAGGATGCAGAATGAGAGAAAGAAGGACTAGAGGGACCTTTTTCAAAGTGATGTTACACTTTTACCTTACAAAGTAGTGGCATTGGATTAGCCATTCCAATCGTCAAAATTTGAAAAATATGTAACTTTTTTGCTTTTAACTAGTCATTTAAAACTAAAAATCTACATTGAATTAGCCATTACATTCTCTATAATAATAAAATATTATTATTTTTTATAATTTATATTTCTTTAATTAATTTTTATTTTTAATTACTTTTTTATTTTATTTTCATAATCTTCTATAACCTCTAACAACCATATCCTCCAAAATACAGAGTTCGAATTCAAATCAAGTATATATATATATACTGCATATTTTCATTTGAGAATTGCTACAGATACAAAGAAATTATACAAAAGCAAATCTATAAATTGACGTGGCTTCATATAATCCGTTAGATCTACTTTACACTAAAAATAACTTTACAATCTAATGTACTGCATCAAACCACATCAGTTTTTGGATTCACTTTTATGTAATCCATTTATAACTAAAGTATTTCTCTTTTTCATTTTCATATCCTACAAAATACAGAGTTTGGATTCAAATATGAACAATTGCCATCAAGAATGCAACTATTTGATGAGATTTGATGGAATGTGAGTGTCTTTCGGACATTTCTTTAGAAAAAATAATTTTCCAAGATCACCTGAATGACACAACTTCAAAGATAAAGTAATTTGGCAAGAGCTGGCTTGTCCGGGTATTCATACACTGCAATAGACACAGAATCATGGCAAGTTTGTATTTGATGCTCCTGCAAGACATATTTCGAAAGGCAAAGAATAACTTTACAAAGAAACTATGCAAATTAAAATGTCAAAATAAATAAACTTCCCCAACACTCGTTCCTGACAGAGTATACACACACACATGTAATACTACCCAATCCCCATCCATGCAATCCTATTTTGAATGCCCAAACTTTAGAATCGAAGACTGATAAGGTAGTGAGCCGTTGGCATTTCAAAAAAACTTAACCTAACGCAACGTACAATCAACAACCAAAAGTGCACCTTTCAAATATTAATCAAACTATTACCAATAAACTCACGAGAATTCAACTAAAATACAAAAAGAAATCAACTCAACGATAGAGAAAAAAGACAGATATAACAAACACAATATCAGAACAAATTTCAAACTGTCAATCCACACCTACCAAATGCTCTAAATTTTACACCATACGATGTGTATGCTTGAGTTCCTTATGTGCCAGTGAGAGGGAAAGTGAGGGAGGACCACAGAGGGATTGAAGAAGGAAACATGGAGAATAATAGTACTCCGTAGACGAAATTTGCTATTGATACCCAAACAAACTGAGCAAAATAAATGAGAAAAATTAAGGCTAGACTTAGGGATATTACCGTTTTCTCTTCACTCCTTTGAGCAGCTGCTGGAAAGAGAGTTGTGAGCAATTTTACTAGAAGAAAAACAAAAAGGAGATGTGAAGGGAGAGTAAAAGGAAAAGGAAAAGAAAAATAATAAGATGGTCTTGTGAAATGAATGTGCAGGAGAGAAGAGGAGTATTGCAAAGAAGGAGATGTTGCAGGAAGGAAACCCAGAAGGCCATGAAACAAAAAGCAATAAAATATTAATATGAAGGTGCTACAATTCACTTCAAACATGAAAAGTGCGATGAATTTACTTTAGCTTAAAATCCAGATAGAATGTGTTTAGCCAATTCAATGTAGGCTAAATTTAGTAGACATTCTCTATAATATGAAAAGCACTAGCATTTATCTAATCCAATGCCAGTGCTCTAAAAATTCAAAAACAAAGCTAACAAAGCACTTGCCGTCAGCACGTAAGCATCTATACGTTTTTCATTCATATATTTAGCATTTCTTTTATAATATTATTTTTATATATATGTTGCTGTCTAGCTATAGAATTATAAATCAAATACAATCATTCAAATATTCTATCTACATCCATTGCCTATAATTAAGGGATTTGATCTTTGGAATAAATCTTTCCATCTTGATCTTGAGAGGATATGGGAGATCTCTCTGTAACAGCAATACTCTCTATCTCTCTTTGTTTAACTTTTCCTTATTCTCTCTTTGTAACTCCTCGGATCGTATCAAAACACTTTTCAAACATCCATCCTGCCCAAACTCAAAACTCAAATTCAAATCTCACCTGACCGTTAACCCTTCCCTTTACAAATCTATGTCAACCCCTCCTTAGAGACCCCTCTTCTCTCTCTGTGTGAAATTCGTGTCTTCCTTAATATTAAGGAATCATCAAAAGATCATCGTGCAATCATGCCAAATATAACTGATTCAAAGGGATGGCATCACTGCAAGATCATTCTCCCCATTCATTAGGATCAGATCATGTCAACCCTCTGCATCCTCTCCTTTGATTATAGGAATCTGTTACAACCTTGTATTAAGAATTCTTTCCATATTTGTTCAACAATTCATACCTTGTATATAACTCATACTTTTATATATATATATATATATATAGCACATAACTCTCTTAGCATTTGCTGTGTAGAGCTTTCCCAAATCTTTTCACATTGTTTTATGGTATCAAGAGCCAAACTTGATCTCTATCTTCATTCTTTGGTTCCTAAGAAATGTCTTCAGCAATGGGTACCACCTCTACCATTGTCTTACCCTTGAACATGCAGAATTTGGTCACCATTAAGCTAACCAAGGACAATTACTTGATTTACAAAGCTCAGGTGGTCCCTACCTAAGAGGATAAAAACTTTACAACTTTATGGATGGCACCACTCCTCGTCCTCCCACGCATATACGGAACCCTGAAACTGAGTCTTCCCCCACTACTCCTACAGAAATTTCCAATGCATAATTTTTCAGTTGGTACGATAAAGACCAAATTGTACTCAGTATTCTTGTGTCATCCCTGTCTGAAGGCATCTTGGCCCAAATGGTGGGCATCTCATCATCCGCTGAAGTATGGTGGGCATTAGAGAGAATGTTCTCATCACACTCAAATGCAAGGATCATGCAAACACGGTGTGCTCTCTCCAATATGAAGAAAGGAAGTTTGTCCATTTGATAATACTTCCAGGCAATCAAGTCCCACAGTGACACACTGGCAGCTGTTGGCCAACCTCTCCAACTAGATGAGTTCCAGTCTTATCTTCTTGGAGGACTGGACTCGAGTTGTGATGCCATAGTCACGTTAATATCCACTCGATTTGATCCTATGTCTGCAGAGGAACTCTTCGGTCATCTCCTCAACTTTGAGTTAAGAATTGAACAAAATAATTCAGCTCTAGAAGCCAATGTGGGCTCTATCCATATAGCCACAAAAAATGATAGCTCTCGAGGTCGTGGAGGGAAAAACAATTTTCAGCACTTCCCTCAACAAAATACTTATCAGTACAACACCTCTTGTGGTCATGGCAGAGGACACCGTGGGAGAGGAGGTCCTTCTTCTTCCAACTCACGCCCCTCTTGTCAAGTGTGTGGGAAGACTGGTCATACAACAATTCAATGTTACCATCACTTTGATCAAGCGTATCAAGGAAATCCTCCAAACATGGCAGCATATTTAACATCCCAGCAACGAACTCAGGATCTCTCTTGGTATCATGGTACAAGATCAACAAATCACTTGACTCATGATCGATAGAATTTGAACATTCATGCTGAACCATATAATGGTAGTGATCAAATCCAAGTTGGTGACAGGACAGGTTTGATCATCCAAAATATTGGGACTTCTGTTCTCACTACTCCCATTAAAAATTTCACTTTATCTAATTTACTTCATGTTTCTATAATTTAAAAGAACCTTATTTTTGTAAGTCAATTTACAAAAGAAAATAAGGTTTATATTGAATTTCATCCCTCTTTCTTTTTGGTGAAGGACAAAACGTCGAGGAAGGTGCTGCTGCTCGGCAAGTCTAAGGACGGGCTTTACACATTTCCAACTACCTACAGAGCACCACAATCCTTTCTTACTCAACGTGTTCCCCTTGAAGTTTGGCACTGCCAATTGGGACATCCCTCCTATTGTACCGTTCAACACATTGTCTCAAAGTTTTCTTTACCTTGTACTTCCAATAAAATTCTAGGAATATGCACTGCATGTCAACAAAGAAAAAGCCGTCATTTACCCTTTTTCGATTCTCATTCAAAATCTGAGTCCCCTTGATCTAATTTTCTCGGATGTTTGGGGACATTCTCCAAAATTGTCTCAAAATGGAAATAAATATTATGTTGCTTTTGTCAATCATTTTAGTAAATACACTTGGCTCTATCCATTCCCCGCCAAATCTGATGTTTACAAAATTTTTTGCTCATTTCAAAAACTTGTTGAACATTAGTTCAATTGCAAAATCAAATCGGTTCAAACAGACTGTGGTGGCGAATATTGTTCCCTTCATAAATTCTTTTTCGACATTGGAATCCATCATCGTGTCACTTGTCCTCATACCTCCCAACAAAATGGGTCGGTAGAAAGAAAACATCGACATGTTGTTGAAATGGGTCGCTCTTTACTCTCTCACAACTCTGTTCCTCATCAATTTTGGGATGATGCCTTTCTTATGGCAACATACTTGATCAACTTTTTGCCTACTGCTCCTCTTGGTGTATCTCCATTTGAAAAACTTTTCAAGCAGTCCCCTAATTTTTCCCTTTTCAAAAAATTTGGTTGTGCATGCTTCCCATTCTTACGACAATTTAATTCTCGTAAACTTGATTTTCAGTCCAAAACTTGTGTAGTTTTGGGCATTAGCAACATGCACCGTGGGTATAAATGCTTGGATCCATCACATATATTTTCTGCATGTAAATACATCTATCGAGGTACTCTATACATCAAGTTAGTTCATTATGTTTACTTGTATTTGAGTGGCTTTACAGCTACACATGGGAGATCTCGACAATGTAAAATATTTTTTTTCCTTTTCTTTTCATGTATATTTTTTTTTTAAAAAAATCACATCATTAAAAAACACTTCTTTAATTACTAAGTTAAAAAAAAAAAATCACTGTCAGGATCCACCGTTTGTGGCTTTAGCATTTCTGTTTTTGTTTTGACATGTTTTTTAGGGCAGTGTTACATATCTGTTTTAGTCAAGGTAATATGAATGAAAGCCGCAAGCCACAACAATGCACATGTTTACTATCTCGTTTGGATGTTAATATGAGATTAAATGAAAATTTTTAAATAGTATTAAAATTATTTGAGTTGAAATGTTTTACAAGGTTTTGAAAAATGAGAGAAAAATTTAAATAAAAAAATTATAAAGTTAAAAATATTGTTCGAATATAATTTTTATTTTAAGATTTGAAAAGTTGATCTTTTTTGTGTATTTTGTTTAATTGGAAGTTTTGGAAAGTTGTAATTATTAAATAATGAATATATGAAAAAGTTAAAAATTTTAAAAATTAAAATTAAAAATTATTTATATATAAGTGATATTTAGATGTTGAAATGAGATAAATTGAGACCATCTCAACGACTAAATGAGGCCTAAAGCAGCGTCCAAGATACAAAGGATGATGAAACCATTGCAAGCATCCTAGCTAAGGAAGAACAATAAATATAAGCAGCGCAATATACTTATTTCCAGTAAGTATAGGGGTAGCGTTTTTTCTTGTACTAGTGATAAGAAACCAGTTTTTTGCATCACAATGCACCTTTGGACGGGGAGATCGAGAAGCACCGCCACAACATGTGAGCTATAGCAGAAGAAATGTGTTTCATGATCTTTTAAATGCATACCACGAAATAAAAACATTCTACAACTTCTAGTTATTATTTTATATTTGAGAAATGATATTTATAGTTATAGAGTGTATAAATATCGTGTAAATTATTTGAAAAAAGTGAGTAAAATAGAACTCAAAAAAATTTAATTTATTAATAATAAATTCTACTCTTTTTTAAAACGATTATGCATTATTTATACACTCCATAATTATATATTACATTAATCTTTGCACTTAGTCCCTTAATTTCCTCTTTGTGTAATTGCATAGTCGTCTCAGCCATATGTCTAGCTTTCCATGTATACTACATATGTCCCTGTAACCATTTGTAGTCTAGCTGTAAACATCTAAACAAGGACGGTAACTATTTGTAGTCTAGCTGTAAACATTTAAACAAGAACGGCTCAATAGGTTGTAGGACGAAGATTTTGGCTACCAATAATATTTTAGATATTTTTATAATATTTTATTATTATTTATTATTTTATTATTATTTTTTATCTATTTTTTATTACTATTCATTACTTTTTATTACTATTTAATATTCTATTATTATTTTTTTATTATTATTCACAACTCTTCTCAATAATATTTCTCACTACCCAAACATACCCTTGAGACTTTTTTTATTTTAAAAATGAAAATTTAGTAAATTTATTTTAATTTCATTTTCTACAATATATTTTTGGACGCTGCTACACTCACCGTTGGTGGCTCCCGCTGGGAGCCACCGTTAGGCAAAAACATTTTTTTGTTTTTATTATTATTTTTTTCAAATCATTTTTTAATAGTTTTAAACATTTTAAAAAAATATAAAAAAATTATAATAATATTAAAAATAAATTTCTTAATCATTAAAAAAAAGAAAAAAAAATTTGGGCCAGCGGTGGCCCCCAGCGGGAGCCACCAGCGGTGGCCATAGTGTTTTCCTATATTTTTATGTAAAAACTATTCCTATAATTTTACAAAATAAAATTACTAATATTAAGATTTAATACCACCTTCTCAATTAATAACAAACTTTATATTTGTTAAAAAAATATTAGTTTAGAAAAGATTTTATTAAATTTAGTTTTAAAAGATGCGCTGTAGACCCTTTAGAAGCAATTATAGCCATTATTATTAATAAAATTCTATACATAACCTACGAATTTGGAGAAAAAATGGGCCTTAGCTCTTCTTATAAGAATTACACAAAATTTCAATTTTATGAACATTTAAAAATTAGATTTTTTTATTTATAATTTTCATATTATATATTAAAATAATAATGATAAAAGATAATTCCACTAAAACAAATAAGGGTTTTTGCGGCGACACTTAGTTGCCGAAAAAAAGTCGATTTTCGCCGCCAAAAAGAATTTACGGCGGCAAATTTTTGTCCCAAATTCGCCAGCAATTTCGAGCCAAGATAGACATTTCCTGGCTATCGAGGAAAGTAGATTTCTTATTTGCGGCGACTAGGTGTCGCCGTAAAAAGTCTATTATTTCGCCGCAAAGACCTCTGTCATACACAATTTTTATTTTTTTCTCCTCTCAATTATATTGGTTTTTATCCACTCAAATTAAATGAACTTATTTTCCTTCTTCTATGCAAATAAAATATTTTTTTTCACAAATACTCTAAAATTAATTGAAATGTTATAAATTTCATTTCAAATAAGTAAAATTATTTTGGGCCAACAATAAATTTCTCAACAAAATAAAGTTTTAAAATTACTCATCTAAAATCTTTATGTACTTCATTTCTTTAAATCTATAAACCATTAGCACTATTGTTAAGGTTTATTGATGTCATTAAGAAAAGTAAATGGCTTAAAAGAATCCACAAAACTACAAATTTATTTAACGATAAGCACTATTATTAAACTACAAATCTACTATCCCTGAGTCTGCCTCTCTGACTCATATTTTTCTATAAACTTGTCGTACTTGGCTTGTAGTAACATGACATTCTCTCGTAAGTCATCAAGTTGTCCATTATAATCTGCAGCCTCTTGCTCATGTCTTTCTGCACGTTCAGTTAATTCTGCTATTTGGGCATCAGTTGTTTGTCTAGATGATTCGAGAATAACCATCTCGCTGAGCCCCCTTACATATCCTAACCTTTGACCCAAAACTTCCTTGAAAATTGTCATTGCAGCCTCCTTAGTCCGCTTCTCAGGCTCCAATTTTGACATATTTGCAGCCATCTTATCCTACCAACCTTGAGAAAATCACACATGTTAGTGCTCATAATATGTACTTATAGAATGAAAAATTATTTGACGATTTTTTCTAAAAATCACTAGATTTTATTTAATACTCACATATTGCTTTTCCGTCATGGGAGTTACAAATTTGTCCTTCTTTTTTGACCACCTCACTTCTTTAAAAAAATCAACCACAGTTTCATCATTCCCAGACTTCAAATACAAGCAAATTACATTCAACTTAGACTGAATATATATAGGAAATCTTAAGGTATATTTCAACCAAAATGGAGACTTACCCTCATCTTCATTAGCCGCACAAATGACCTTCGTCCAGCTGTATGATTGTTTTGTTGCTTCTCCCTATTAAATTTATTTCGTTCAGACATTCGCTGCACTTACATGAGACATGATATAAGTGAGAAAAATAAAAGTGTCAAGAGGATTAATGCTTTTATGGGCAATGTAGAATCAGTAAGGCATTTTGTCAGCCTGAAAGGCCTACTGCAAGAACAAGTTAAAGAAACTACAAGCAAATCTATAACCAAACGTTCAAGACTTGTTCTGACAGAAGCTCAATAAACTTAATCTAAACTAACAGATGGAAAAGCAACTCATATTCCCTATCGAGATTCAAAACTCACCCGTTTGTTGCAGTCATCTCTCGGTGGCCATGGATGGGTCTCCGTAAGTTTGATACAATAGTTAAAAAGATACAGCTGATATGAAAATGACCCCAAACATCAGTAAACAACTCTCTTAAAATTCACTTGAGAGAATACAAATCAATATTATTGTATATCTATAGGTTCACCCCTAAAATCCCTTGATTACAAACCCTAAAATCGAAAATCCCTTGATTAAAATAACAATAAAACAAATATGTCACAAATATGGAGTGGCTTGCTTTCGTGCGAAGGAAATGTAGCTAATGGAAAGAAAATCAAAGAGAAAAGGAGAGAAATGGTGGACTCCATGACAGACAGTGAGAGAGAAATGTAGCTACCGAATCCGAGAGAGAAAGAGAGAGAGAGAGAGAGAGAGAGAGAGAGAGAGAGAGAGAGAGAGAGAGAGAGAGAATGAGAAACTCACCGGCGTCGATGAGAAAATGGCGGCAAGAAGACGGCGGCAGCAACGGTCCAAAATGTGTGAGAACTGAGAAGTGAGAATGCTATATCGTAGGGAGAAACAGAGAGATACAGAGGGGGAAAGTGAGGAAATCGGGGGAGGGTGGGATTTAAATTGGCTTATTACCGCGACTTGCGGTAATAAGCCAAATGAAGAGGCGAAAGAAATTGTGGCGAATTCATGTCGCTGTAATAAGTTATTAAGACGACATGAATATTTCCGGCGACCAAAACTCGCAGGAAAATGTCTTTAATTCTGGCTGCTTGCTTAATTAGCCACAAATTTCAACTAAAATAAAAATATGACTATTTCCGGCGATTTTAGTGTCACCAGAAATAAAAATAGCCTAATCTACCCTTTTTTTTTGTAGTGTTCGTGTATTCTTAAAGAGAAAGTATGTGAAATAATTATTGTGTAGAAATACTTTTAAAATTAATAATAAAATAATATCTATTTGATATTTTTGATGTTCAATTAATCAATTTTTTTCTAAATATTGATTTCATTTTTTGTTTTTGTTTTTTAAGAATCTACTTAGATTATTTTTGGGGGCCTTTAATTCTTTCACTACGGCCTAAGTTGGAGAGGAGAGCCGAGCCTGCATTTGACTTGTGCCGTACTTGTTTTACCCTAGTCATAAATAGTAATATTTGACTTGTGTCCTATATAAATTGGAAAATATTAGTGAAACTCTTCAATATTTTTCATTTATTTTTTTAATTAATAGTTAAAAAAAAGTGAGTATACGAAAGTATATATATTTTTATAGCATTGTCCTTAAATTATTAATTATTAAAAAAATAAATAAAAGATAAAATACTCGAAAGATAAGTTTGTGATAAGTTTGTGAGGGTAAATTCTCAATTTCCTTAAATTAATGAAATGAAAGGTTTACACAAACGAGAAGCTATTATTTATGAGCTTTGTTACTTATCATTAATATTGTGAATTCCATTCCATATTAGCCGGTACGATTGAAATTTTATGTTCTAGTGTAGTGATTGGTAGACTATATCACCCTTTTTATTTCGCTCAAATTTCAACCATTTTGGCCATAATGGGCATTTCGGTCCTCATTTTGTTTTATACTGTTATTGTAATTTTCTTGTACTTAGATGACATTTTTATAAATTTTGATTAAATTCATATGGTATTTAATTAATTCTAGAATATAAAATATATTTATATAACTTTAATTTTTTGTAACTTGAAATATGTCTCCTCATTTTCTTTTTTTTTTAAATATTATTATTTTTAATAATTTATCTATTCTTTTTTTCTTTGTTTTTGTGTCTCAACTCAAGTTTATGATTTTTTTAACATATATTTATTTTATAAATTTTCAATTCTTCGATATATATATATACATATATACATGATACACACTTATATATATATATATATATTCTATTAGTTATTAGTTTATATATACATATAAATATTTATGTATAATATATAATTAATTCTAAAATGATATCAGTATCAAAATATTTCGTTCTAGTGTTTTAGCCGAAACGGTATTCAAAACTTTGTTCATCATTCCTACATATCATACATCGTACTTATTTTTATTTATTTTTAATTTTTTTCTTTTATTATCCTTAAACTAATTAAGTTCTTCTATCCATCATCCATATACTACATAATTGGTAAGCAAAAAAAATAAAAATAAAAAATTATATGTGATGTATAATGCAAGAATGATGAATAAAATTTTTCATTATTTATTATTCTATGTTAGGATGATTGACTTATTGGAAATCAATCGATCACGCACACACGTGTGTATATAAGAGGCACGTATGTCATCAGGTAACTACGTAGAAAGATGGAGACTGCTAACTACAAAGCCATGGCTTCCCTGAGTACCCTCACTAACTATCTTCCTACTTCGATCTTTTTTCGGAACATCCACGAAGAAAGTAGCTGCCAATGATCTCCACCTCCCTCCAAGCCCACCAACCCTCCCACTCATTGGCCACCTACACCTCCTTGGTTCTTCCCTGTACAAATCCTTGCACAATCTCTCCCTCAAATATGGCCCCCTCTTCTGCCTCCGGATTGGCCTTCTCGGACCATGCTAGTAGTTGCATCGGCCTCCGTCGCTACCGAAGCGTTTAAAGCCAATGATCTTGCCATTTCAAACCGCCCCGCTCTTGCTTTCGTAGATGAAACACCTTATGGGCGTGCCGGATTCTTCAACGCCCCCTATGGCAAGTACAGGAGGTTCATGAAGAAGCTTTCCATGACACAATTGCTTAATACTACGCAGATTGAACGTTCACGCTCTATTCGACGCGAAGAACTTGTACAACTTTTGTGCAGACTGTTCGACAGTGCTCAGAGAAGAGAACTAGTTGATTTGGGCACTGAGTTCGTGAAATTTACAAACAATTCCACCTGCAGGATGGCGATGAGCGCGAAGGTTTCAGGTGATAATAGTGAAGCTGAGCAGATTAGGGCGTCGGTGAAGGAGTCTATGCAGTTAGGGTCCAAGATTTATTTAGGGGAGATCTTGGGGCCTTTGAAGAGGTTGACTTTTTGGCTATATGGGAAGCAGTCCATCAAATCCTCATTCTCTCGCTTCCCCGCTTTCCTCGTGCTCCTTCCATAGCCTTCCAGAATTGCATCGTACCTCATGCAAACATCTACAGACTGCTTACCATATAGCCAAAAAGTCTACCTCTTCAAAGGCCCCAAGATCTCCCCTAAATAAATCTTGGACCCATTCGTCGCCTCCTCTCTTCACCGTTTCATCACCGTTCATGGCTTTACTGGTGAAAAAAGTAAGGTTTGCTTGTTCTTCAATCTCAAAATTTTTTATTTTTTTCCAGGAAATGAGATTTCATCTGCTATTGTCAAAAAACAAAAAATTTTAGGACCTCTTTGAAGTTGTAGTAGAGTCTTAAAAAATATTTAAATATTCTTAAAAATTTTTTAATGAAAAAATTAGATTGTTTGGATATTACATATTAAAGCAATTTTAATCTCAAATAAGTTAAAAAAATATTTTTCCTTAAATGTACTTTTTCGAATAATGCGGAAAGTAATTCAAATTTTAAAATGACTGTCAATAAACGAAAATATCCATACAACTTTAAAATAATTACAATTTTTAAACTTTCAAGGATATGATCATAATTTTTAAAAATTTAAATAATAATCATTTCTACCTCAAAATATTTTTTTAATTTATTTTCAAATAAACGTAACATGTTTAAAAGTGCTTTAAACATATAGTTATCAAACAGTAAATAACTTTTTAATAGTAGAATTTATTATTTAAATTATAAAATTATAAATTTTAAAATTATATGTTATATTTTTTACCGAAATTTCAAATATACACTAAGCTCTTAAATGAAACACAGTCGTTTCATTTAACTGACGTGGCTCCCAATGTCAGCTGATTGTCCGGTTGCATGGTGCGGTTGCATAAAGCATTTTTCCCTCTCGCAAGGCTCCAAGACCTCCCCTAAATAAAGCTTGGACCCTAACTGCAAAGACTCCTCCACCAACGCCGTAATCTGCTCAGCTTCACTACTATCTCGTGAAACCTTCGCACTCATCGCCATCCTACATGTGGAATTGTTTGTAAATTTCACGAACTCAGTGCCCAAATCAACCAGCTCTCTTCTCTGAGCACTGTCGAACAGTCTGCACAAAAGTTGTAAAAGTTCTTTGCGTCGAATAGAGCGTGAATGTTCAATCTGCGTAGTACGAAGCAATTGTATCATGGAAAGCTTCTTCATGAACCTCGAGTTCTTGCCATAGGGGGCGTTGAAGAATCCGGCACCCACATAAGGTGATTCCTCTGCGAAAGCATGAGCGGGGGCGGTTTGAAAAAGCAAGATCATTGGCTTTAAACATGACTTCGGTGGCGACGGAGGCCGATGAAACTACTAGCATGGTCCGAGAAGGGCCAAGCCGGAGGTAGAAGAGGGGGCCATGTTTGAGGAAGAGTTTGTGCAAGGTTTTGTACAGGAAAGAACCAAGGAGGTGTAGGTGGCCGATGAGTGGGAGGGCTGGTGGGCTTGGAGGGAGGTGGAGATCAACAGCTACTTTCTTCGTGGGTTTTCCGAAAAAGGATCGAAGTAGGAAGATAGAAAGGACCCATAGGAATAAGCAGAGAAAATTGTATTGGGTGTTAGTGAGGGTACCAGGGAAGCCATGGCTTTATAGCTAGCAGTCTCCGTCTTTCTGCATAGTTACATGATGACATACGTACCTCTTATATACATATACGTGTGTGCGTGATCGATTGATTTACAATAAGTCAATCATCCTAATGTAGAATAAGAAACTATATACATGATCACTCATAATTTTTTATATTTTACTCTTTTTTTTTTTTCCTTGCCCAATATGAAATATGTATTATATGAATGATGAGTAAAAAAACTTAATTAGTTTAAAAATAATAAAAAAATTAAAAATAAAAATGTGATGTATGATATGTAGGGATATTGAAAAGCAAAGTTCTGAATATCGTTTCGGTTACTATATCTGTTAAGGTACTGAAATGAAATATTTTGATATCGATACTGTTTTAGGATTAATTATATATTATATATAAATATTTATATGTATAAACAAACTAACAACTAATGGAATAAATACATATATATACATATATATAAGTGTGTTTCATGTATATGTGTGTGTATATATATATATAGAAGAATTTTAGATTTATAAAATGAATCTATGTTAAAAAACAAAAACAAAAACGCAAACATGAGTTGAGACAAAAGCAAAGAAAAAATAAAAGAATAGATAAATTATTAAAAATAATGATATTTAAAAAAGAAAATGAGTGGACATATTTAAAGTTACAAAAAGATTAAAATTATATAAATATGTTTTCTATTCTAGAATTAATTAAATATCATTTAGATTTTAAATTTTACAAAAATACCATCTAAATACAAGAAAATTACAATAACAGTACGAAACATAATGAGAACTGAAACATCCATCGGAATTTGGAGTGAAACAAAATTGGATGATATAGTGTACTAGATATTATACCAGAATGAAAAATTCCAATCATACTGATCAATACGAAACGAAATTCACAACATTTTGATGATAGGTAACAAAACTCATAAATAATACCATCTCATTTGTGTACACCTTTCATTTCATTAATTTAAGGAAAATGAGAATTGGCCCCACAAACTTATCGTTCGAGTATTTTATTTTTTATTTCATAATTAAAAAAAGTAATTATTAATAAAATCGTATATATTGTTTTATTTTTGTAACATTTAAAGTAATTATACTAACGATAATGAATGTTGGGCGGCCGTCTGGCACTATCCTAAAGTATAACGATGCTTAAACTAACAAAGGACTAATAGTTGATCGATTTTTTTTAAATGTTATTTTAAAGATTAAGTGAATATTATTAAATTTATGTATTTGTTATTAAAAAAATATTTAAAGATGATAAAAAAAATGAATAAAAGAAAAATAAATAAAAATAAAAACTTAAAATGCGCATATCGGTTGTTGGATTGTAGGATCGTAGGTAGGACAACGTCCCGGTGGCAGTATCTTAATTTAAATAGGATACCAGTTAAATATTTATGGCTAGGGTATAAAAAGTACGATAAAAGTTAAAATGCAAGGTCGACTCCGCAACCTAAGCCCTAGTGAAAGAATTAAGGGCCCCCCTAAAATAATCTAAGTAGACTTTTAAAAAACAAAAAATAAAAAGAAAGAGAAATACTTTGGGCCAAAGTGTCCCGAAAGCTTTTTTATTTTTTTATTTTTTTATTTTGTGATTAAGGAAATATTTTTTTAGTGATGGTGTAAAAATTTAAGAATATAAAAAATTAAATAAATAATTAAAAAATTAAAAATTATTTTTGCCTTCTTCGATGACAATTATGGCTACGTCTCTCGTAGCAGGACTCAAAAAGAAAAGAAACCTCCAATATTGCTCGGTTTGGATTCGCAATATAATCTGTACGGTATAGAAATTTTTTCTATTCAAATACATTTTATTTCTAAATTTTAAAAATATTAACTTAAATAAACAATAATAAACAGTGAAAATAATGACCAATGAAAATCTTATATGAACAGTATGTAAATAATGTAATTTGGCTTAAACAGTACATGAATAGTAGACAATTTGGCTACCAAGTAAATAGTGGGACCTACATCTTTTTTAAATCTTAAAAATTAAAACAATCTAATCTCATCTTACTATCCAAACACATATTTTTTTTTATAAATTATTTTATCTCATCTCAAAAATTTTACTATTATTTAAAATATTCTATCTTATCTGAACAGTGTATCCAAATGAGACTTTAGAAAAAAAAAATTGATTAATTCAACAAGAGAACATCAAAAACATCAAATATTGACAAATAGATCTTATTTTATTATTAATTATAAAAGTATATCTACATAATAATTATTTTACATATATTTCTTTTTATTATGGGGTGGAAGGTTTCGAACTCAGGTTTTATATTTAGAGAACTTGGTCATATATCATCAAGTCATTAGACTCTTTTTTTAAGAACCACTTGTCTTTTATCATTATTATTTTAATATATAATATAAAATTTATAAATAACAAAATCTAATTTTTAAGTGTTCATAAAATTCAAATTTTGTATAATTCTTTGAAGAGGTAAAGGCCAATTTTTTCTCCAAATGCATAGTTTATATATAAAAATTAATGGCAATAATAATTATAATTGCTTCTAAGCGTTTAAACATCTTGTAGAACTAAATTTAATAAAATATTTTTTAATCTAATATTTTTTTAACAAATATTAAATTTGTTATTCATTGAGAATGTGGTAATTGGTATCAAATCTTAATTAGTAATTTTATTTTGCAAAACTATAGGAATTGTTATTAAATAAAAATATAATGTAGAAAATGAAATTAAAGTAAATTTTCAAATTTTTTTTTTTTAAAGTCTCACTTAAAATCTTCGTTTTAAACCTTCAACCTGTTGAGTCGTCCTTGGTTAGCCGTCCTTGGTTAGATGTTTACAGCTAGACTACAAAAAGTTACAGCTACATAGTACATATCGACTATACTGGGAAAGCTAGACATATGGCTGAGACCATGCAAGTACACAACGAGGAAATTACGGGATCGTGTGCCGATTTACACTCGTGGAGTTTAAACATCACACAATTATTTAAAAAATAAAATAAAATTTATTATTAAAATATTAATTTTTAATATAAATTTTGTATTTATTCAATTTTTTAAAAAAAATTATACGACGATTACAGACTCTATAATTGTAAATATCATTTTTAAGAAGTAAAATAATATCAAGAAGTTGTAAAATGTTTTTGTTTCGTGGTATGCATTTAAAAGATGAAACACATTTCTTTTGCTATGGCTCACAAGTTGTGGAGTTGCTTCTCTCCTTCCAAATGTACATTGTAAATTACGTAAAATACTAATTTCTTATCGTTACAAGAAAAAACGCTGCCCCAAACTTACTAAAAATAAGTAGTTTCTGCTACTTATATGTATTGTTCTTCCTTAGCTAAGATGGTTGCAATGGTTTGATCATCCTTTGTATCTTGGACATTGTATTAGGTTTCATTTGAATATTGAGATGATCTTAATTCATCTAATCTTAATATCTAAACATCACTCAGATACAAACACTTTTCAATTTCAAATTTTTAAGTTTTGAACTTTTTCATATAATCATTATCTTATAATTATAACTTTTCTAAACTTCCAAACAAAACACACAAAAAAATCAACTTTTCAAATCCTAAAATAAAAATTATATTTAAACAATATTTTTAACTTTATAAATTTTTTTATTTAAAATTTTCTCTCTCATTTTCTAAAACCCTGTAAAACATCTCGATTCAAATTATTTTACTATTATTTACAGATTTTTCATTTCATCTCATCTCAATATCCAAACGAGGCCTTGACAAACATGTGCATTGTTGTATCTTACGACTTTCATTCATACTTCCTTGACTGAAATAGATATGTAACATTGCCCTAAGTAACATGTCAAAACAAAAACAGAAATGCTAAAGCCACAAACGGTGGATCCCGATTGTGAATTTTTTTTTTTAACTTAGTAATTAAGTTGTAAGGAAAGGAAAGGGAAAATAATAGAGAGAAAAAGTACTATGTATTGTATATTGATCAAAAAATAATGAACGAATGAGTTATATACAAAAGGCAACCATATATATACATAGTTACATGGCCAAATGCCTACATACAGCAAACAAACATACCACCTATTCCACTATTAACATTCCAATACTAACAATAAAATGGCAAAACAAAAGGTATTTGTACATCTCCAACAAATAAGACAAAAATTGAAAGTGGAAAGGCATGCAAAGACTATTTGGTGCGTCTCCATGCAAATCATCCAGAGCAGACAAATGACGTGTAGAAGCAAAGATATCTTGTATGTGATGACTCGTTTTTACGTGTATTTTCTCTGAATGGTTGTTTTTAATTTAATTAATATATTGGTTTATTTATTTTAAATTATTGTATTTTAAATTGATTTTAATTTATTTGATGCGATGTTTAATTTATTTAGTCGTTTTGCAGTTTTTAATATCGTTTTTGGCAGATTTGTTTTTGATTTCCGGAGTGAGGATTAGACCTCATTTCTTTTCTTTTCTCTTTTTTATTTTTCCCTTTTTCCTTTTCTTTTTCTTCTTTTCTTTCTTTTCTTTCTTTTTCTTCTTCTTTTCTTCCCGTTTTCTCTCTCCCGCGCGCTGCTCCTTCTCTTTTCTCCTTACCGTTGCTGCCATTTTGACCGCCCGGTGCGTCGCCTTCCGGCCGCCATATAGTACACCACCCCCACCATTCTCTTCCTCTCCCATCAGAGATCATCCCCACCAATTTTCAGAGCCATCGGACTAGCCGTTAGCCACCACGAACCCTTGGAAGTCACGACACCTGTCCTATTTTTCTCCCCTGTCGCCGGTTGCTTTCGCAGCCCAGAACCGCCGCTCGCCAGCAGTGTGGCCTACATCACCCACCTTTCTTCCCCTCTCACCAGTGAACATCCCCACCAAGTTTCACCTCCATCCGAGCCACCGTTAGCTACCACGAGCTCCTCCAAGCCACACGGTATTTCATCGATTCCGGCGCCGTCACACCACCTCCGGCCACCATCTCTTCCCAGCTTCTTCCCCTATCTCTTGCTGACCTAAACCACCTAATTCCGGCCTCGATCTGTTGCTGAAACAGCTCCCACGAGCTCAACTCTGATTTGAGCTTTTTCCGCTTCCTCCGCCGTTTCCACCACCACCCACGGCCAAAACTGGTTTCCTTTAGCTCCATAAATATCTCAAGACCATTCCCTATTAATTTCGTGCCTTGATTTGTCCCCATTCAAAAGTGGGTAATTTATTACCCGCGGTAACAGTGTATATTACACTGTTACGTTATTTTTCCTCCGCCGGTTGCAACGCCGCGAGCTTTCAAAAAATACCGTATAGCGCTGTAAGTATTTTCCAAACTCTACTTTTAGATTTAAATATATTTTACTCTTACAATAATTATTGGATTGTTGGTTGATTCTGGACTGAGTTCGAGGGTCGGATGGATTGAGGATGGAGTTGTTGGGTTGATGTTGATGTTTGTTTAAGATTTTTGTACCTTGATGTTTGTTTTGTATAGTGCACGCATGTTCATGTTTAAAAAGGGAAAAACTGGGTTTTTCGTGTAGTTGCATGCATGAACATGTGTTTGAAAAATGAAAACTGGGCTTGTAAGCGAGAAATGATTTATGGTATATGTGAACGGTTGGACTGACTGGTTTGAGTCAGAGGCACGTGTAGGGATGGTGGTAAGCAGGGACGGTGGTAGAATCCCGCCTGTGATTCCCGTCTATGGTGCTCGCGTAGGGACGGTGGTGATCAGGGATGGTGGTAGAGTCCCGCCTGTGATTCCCGCCTACAGTGCTCTGACGGTCTGGTTTTTGGGCCATTATAGGGAATAATGACGAGCTTATGTTTAAAGGATATGTTTTGGGCCAAATGAGACTTTTGGCGAGTTTTGGAAAGTAATATGTTTTTGGGCCAAATGGGATTTTTCGCATGCGTAGAAAAATATAGTTTTATGAGTTTCGTGCATTGGCATTCTTCATGCATATTGTTTGAGTTTTAATATATTTTTATCTAGTGGTGTTTGGATTTTACTTACCTGCAGCACCATTTTTGGTACCGCAGATTTTGGTGCAGAGTTCGAGGAGGCTGAACCCGAGGATGCGGCTCCGCCGGAGTTCTGAGTTGGGTTATACTTTGTATTTGACTTTGAAACTATATTTGTGTTTTGTAATATTTTAATTGTGTATATTTTGAACAACTTTGTATTAAATTAAGAAAAATTTTGGTACTTAGTTTATGACTTTGCTATCCGCTGCGTGTTTCTTTGTGTACATTTATTGTTTATTCACACACTTGGCACTCGTCGATAGGGTGGTGACTCGTGATGTCATCATCCGGATGTCTCAATTTTTCCGTGTCCGTGCATGGAGATTTGGGGGCGTCACATTGTAGGTCTTCATGATGCTAACGACAGGTAGTTGGAGGTAGACAACCTGTAGCTTTTGTCCTAGCTTCAAGACTTGTACTAGCAACGAGTGCTGCAATAACCCTTACAAAATCACATCTCTAGAGACAAAGGTAGTGTGTGACTCAAGGTCTAGCTACTTATATCCCTTAACCTCGAAAGGATAGCTTAGGAAAATGCTTTTATGACCATGGGATAAGGTAGTTGCAAAACACAAGCATCCAAAAACTTTTAGGTGGTGGTATGTGGGTTTAGTTGAAAATAAGAGCTCATATGGAGTTTTATTCCCAATGAGAGGGTAGGTGTTGTATTTATAAGATAGACAGTTGTTGAAATGCAACCATTCCAAAAATGCAAGGGGAAACTTGATTGAAAATGTAGTGCTCTTGCAATATTAAGAATGTGTTGATGTTTTTTCTCAACAATGTCATTTTGTTGGGGTGTTTCAACACAAGAATATTGGTGTATAATTCCTTTTTGATTAAAAAATTTAGTCATTTTGAACTCAACCTCATTATCACTTCTAATGATTTTGATCTTGGTGTTTAATTGAGTTGCTGCCATGTTATAAAAAGATTCAATACAAGCTCTAGTTTCTGATTTTGCATGCAATAAATAAACCCTAGTGGTCCATGACAAATCATCTACAAGGATAAAAAAATACCTAGTTCCATCATAGGCAGGCATGGAACATGGTCCCCAGATGTCTACATGTACTAAATCAAAAATTGAATTTGACTTGTGATGACTGATAGGAAAGGGAGTTTTGTGTTGTTTAGCAATCAGACAAACTAAACAAGGGGAAATTTTACTAACATTGAAGTTGTCTCTTACATTTGGATTATCAATTAAAATCATTCTAGCATTTGAAATATGATCAAGGCGACAATGCCAAAGGTCAAAGATGTTGCTGTTAGTCATGACAAAAGCACTAATGAACTTGGATTTAAGAGATGAGGCAGATAGGGCCTTGGTGAAAGCATCTGGGGAATCAACCATTGGCAAGAGGTGATATATGCTGCCTTTTAAGGGTGTAAATTCAAAATCGAGAAATTGGAAAATAGGTCCGAACTGGACATGTTTGACCAGTTTTGAACCGGTCCGATCCGGGATCGGTTCGTATATTGTCCAAACCAACTAGAACTGGTCTGATTCCAATTTTGCTATTTACGGGACCAAACCGGACAGGTTGATAAAAAAATATTATATTTTATATTTTATATAAAAATTTTATACAAAATTAATACTATACAAAATATTTATATATATATAAGTTTTATTAATACAATTATATATAAGATAATATTATTATAATTTATAAAATAAAAGTTTAATTAATCTTAAAAATGAAAATTTAATTAATCATATGCTTTAAACTTAAAATATATATATATTAAATTATATTATATATAGTCTAATATATTATATAGCTATACTAATACTATTATATAGTCTAATATATTATAATTTATATAGCTATACTAATATATATAATATAAGTTTATAACTAATTCTAATAGTCAAATATAGATTAAAGTTATACTTATAATTAATATAGTTATACTAAATCACTATAAGTTTATAACTAATACTAACATATAGTTTATAACTAATACTAAAAGTCTAATATAGACTATTCTAAATCACTATAAGTTTATAACTAATACTAATACATAACTATACTAATAGTCTAATATTAATACTATTATACAGTCTAATATATTATAATTTATATAGCCATACTAATATATATAAATTTATAACTAATACTAATAGTCTAACATTTTTTTTAAAGAATACTAATAATCTAATATAGACTATAGTTATACCTATATTAAATTACTAATATAATTATACTAAATCACTATAACTAAATCACTACAGTCTATTAAATGTATTACAAATATATATAAATTGTAATTATCAATTTCCCAAATCATCAAAGAAAAATTTTAATTATCATTTAAAAAAAACACATGAAAATATAAATCAAATTAATCAATAGAAAACTAAACCCTAAAGTGACAAATTCTACTCTCATCTACTCTCCCATATCCCTCTCTCGTCTCCACTTTCCAGGAAACGGCGCCTTGCACCTCACTCTCGTCACTTACTCTCTCATCTCTCTACTTCAGCCCTCAATAATCTCTCACTCTCTCACTCTCTCATCTCTCACTCTCTTGCTTTTTTCTCATCTCTCACTCTCTCGTCCCTCACTCTCTCATCAATCGTGACTCATCCTGCTGCCCCGCACTCTCTGCATCGTCCTCACTCTGTCTCTCATGGTATTTTTTAATGAATTATCAATTTTTAATCCAAAATTTACTTTGATTGGGTTTTGCCATTTTGTGATTGGGTTTTGTGATATTAGGGTTTTTGAGTCCGAAATTTAGGATTTTTGTGATTATGTTTGTTGAATCCAAAATTTACTTTGATTGGATTTTGTGATTATGTTTGTGTTATTAGAGTTTTGTGATTGGGTTTGTGAAATTACTTTGAAATTATGATAGATGATATTTGTGATATTAGGGTTTTTGAATCTGAAATTTACTTTGGTTTGTGAAATTGTGTTTTGCGATTGGGTTTATGAAATTTGCTTTGATTGGATTTTGTGATTGGGTTTGTGAAATTGTGTTTTTTGATTGGGTTTGTGATTGTGTTTTGGAGATTGAATCCCCTTCCATCTTGTTAATTTTTATCATCTTTTGTCTAGACAAAAAAACTACCATCCATCTTCACTTCACCTATGTGAAAAACCAATGGAGTCTTTTGAATTCCTAAATACAAATCTCACAAAAATAAACCTTAGTATAATGAACAACCTAGCTAACTAGCTAATCAATTCATGAATTTTACTTTTCTAAAATCTAGTTGTTTAGCTTAATAGCTTTGGATATGTGCTGCTTAATCCTGTTGATTAGTGAATGAGATGGCTTATTAAAACCGGAAAATCGAATCGAACCAGATCAAAAATGGGTAAAACCTGAGTACCGGTTTATAGGGTAACTGGTGCATAATCGGTTTTGAAAAATGCAAAACTAATGCGTACCGGTTCGATTTTAAATTTTGTCCAAAACGGGACCGAACCGGACCGGTTACACCCCTACTACATTTGACTTCAACAATCCCAATCATGGTCCATGTGGAAAGGTCATGAATGAAGCACTGATTAGACAAAAAAAGCAAGCAACAAATAAGTGCCTTTGTCAACTTCTTAACTTAAATTAAATTAAAACAGAATGAGGGGACATATAAAACATTCTCAACATGATGTTATTAGTGACTTGGACACTTCCTAAATGACTAACTGGTATGCAACTTTGGAAGTAATAGAAGAAAAGAATGTAGCATTGCATATCATGTGATCTATTGCCCCTGAGTCTATAATCTAAGGTATAATGGTATCATGAATAGAATGTATAAAAGAAGAGAGAGCAGAATAAATACTAGAAATTTTGGAATGTTTTGGGTCACTCATGACAGGTTGATAAACGGTCTGAGCATGGTTCACAGAGGGACAAGCAGTCGAGTTATCCTTTTTTTGAAGTAAAGCCATAAGCTGCTGATATTGTGCCTTGGTGAAACTCACTTGGTTTTCATTAGTTTCCTCTTGGTTAGATTCCAAAGACATACTAACCTGATTTACAGAGGACCCAAAATTATTCCCTTTATGGAGTTTATGGCCAGGAGGGTATCCATGTAGCTTATAACATCTTTCAGCCCCATGACCAGTATGTTTGCAATGGCTACAGCTAGGGATCTATGCATTTCCTATTTTAAAACAAGTCTCAAGAGTATAACCCAGTATGCGGCAGTGAGTACAATATGTTCTTTCTTTCTTTGTGAAAACAAATGGCTTGACATTGTTTTTTAAAGATGTGTTTGTGACTAAGGCCATGGACTCAAGGTTTGGGAAGGCAGATGTAATTTGATGCTGCTGTTCTTGCTGATGTATGAGGGAGAAAACTTTGCTAATGATGGGAATAGGTTTTAGAAACATAATTTGCTCCCTAACATTAGAGTATATATCATTTAGTCCCATGAGAAACTGAATAACACTATCCCTTTCATATCTGTCACTTAGAACAGTCAATTGTCCACAAGTGCATGTAGGCATTGGGTCATAAATAGCTAATTCATCCAAAAGAGTTTTTGAGCTTATTATAGTATATGCTTACAGGATCTTGCTCTTGTTGAAGGCTCACCAAGCTCCTCTTTAACTAAAACAATTATAGGGCCATTTTGCTAGGTGAAACGGTGCTTAAGTTCATCCCAAATGTCACGAGTATTTTCCACAAAGGCCATACTAGATTTCACATTAGCACTAATAGAGTTCTAAATCCAAGTGACTGTCATATCATTACATCGCTCCCATGCATTAAACAGAGGATCTTGTGATGAAGCAGGTCTACTAAGGGTTCCATTAATAAACTCCAATTTGTTCCTTGCTCTAAGAGCTCGTCGCATAGCTTGAGACCATATCACATAGTTTTCTGATGTGAGAAGATCAGTGACCAGTCTGATAGTGGTACTATCTCCACTATCAACTCAGTATGGGTTGTTTGGATCATTGGAGTTGAGAAAATGAGAAGGGTTTTGGCTAGAGTTGTTGTCTCCCATTGTTAAAAAAAAAAAAAAATAAAAAATAAAATAAAAAAAAAAAAAAGAATCAAGAGCAAGGAATGAACCTAATTCTCTGATACCATGTAAGGAAAGGAAAGGGAAAACAATAGAGAGAAAAAGTACTCTGCATTGTATATTGATCAAAAATAAATGAATGAATGAGTTTTGTACAAAAGGCAACCATACATATACATAGCTACATGGCCAGCTGCCTGTAGACAGCAAACAAATGTACCACATATTCCACTACTAACAATAAAATGGCAGAACAAAAGGTATTTGTACAAATCCAACAAATAAGACAAAAATAGAAAGTAGAAAGGCATGCAAGGACTATTTGGTGCTTCTCCATGCAGATCATCCGGAGTAGACAAATGACATGAAGGAGCAGAGGTATCTTGCAGGTCTTCATGATGCTTACGACAGGTAGTTGGAGGTACACGACTTGTAGCTTTTGTCCTTGCTTCAAGACTTGTAGTAGCAGCATGAGCAGAGTTCTGCAATATAAGGAAGAGTTTTTTTTAATGATGTTGTGACTACCCAAGTATCCTAACATACCCAAGTATCTATGAAGAAAATCAAAAAATATATCTTACATGCATCTAAGTTGATTATAAAAAGCTAGAATTCTGATGAAGTCAAGGTCAGTATACTAAATTGGATGAATATTTCATGATAAGGGAGAGAGATCAACAAACCAATAAGCACCACCAGTACCTTTGAATGATGGCACTTTTCTGTCATATTTGAAACTTGTTAAAGAAAATATAATCCGGGGACATATATAAAGAAAAAATATATAAAACCAAATAAAAAACATTAGCAGGATAGTGTGACAAATATTATATGACAAGAAGAAAATGAAATATCCCAAATTTATCCATTTATTCATCTATAATATATCTCCAAATTTTTAAAAGAAATTATACTACACTTGCACACTCTACGATTTTAAATATCATTTCTAAGAAGCAAAACAATATCAAGAAGTTGTAGAATGTTTTTGTTTCGTGGTATGCATTTAAAATATCATGAAACACATTTCTTTTGCTATGGCTCACAAGTTGTGGAGGTGCTTCTCTCCATCCAAATGTACGTTGTGAATTACGTAAAATACTGATTTCTTATCGCTACAAGAAAAAAACTGCCCCTAAACTTACTGGAAATAAGTAGTTTCCGCTTCTTATATGTATTGTTCTTCCTTTGCTAAGATGCTTGCAATGGTTTGATCATCCTTTGTATCTTGGACACTGCTTTAGGTTTCATTTGGATGTTGAGATGATCTTAATTCATCTCATCTTAACATCCAAGCACTACTCAGATACAAACATTTTTCAATTTCAAATTTTTAAGTTTTGAACTTTTTCATATAATCATTATCTAATAGTTATAACTTTCCCAAACTTCTAAACAAAACACACACAAAAAATCAACTTTTCAAATCCTAAAATAAAAATTATATTTAAACAATATTTTTAACTTTATAAATGTTTTTATTTAAAATTTTCTCTCTCATTTTCTAAAACCCTGTAAAACATCTCGACTCAAATCATTTCACTATTATTTATAAATTTTTTACTACTATAAATTTTTTATTTCATCTCATCTTAATATCTAAACGAGCCCTTGACAAACACGTGCATTGTTTTTTTTTTTTTTATTTATTGAAAATGGAATTCATTTAGATTAGAAAATGATGGATACAAGAAGGGATTCCCTCCAAACTGATGCTCTCCTCAGAGAGTTTAAGTGCATCCTTAGCTAAACAATGGGCAACACTATTACAAATCCTATATACATGCATCACAGACCAATTTTTCATATTCTTAAGCAGGGATCTGGTATCTTGAATTATCATTCCTGCACAGCTCCAGTTCATCTCTTCACCCTTGATCTGTTGAACCACACTAAGTGAGTTGCCCTCGAAAATAACATCCTACATGTTCAGCTGGTTGCATAGGATGACAGCTTTCAAGGCAGCAAAGGATTCAGCTAACAACGGGTCAGGGAACAAATCCCTTTGGGATCTAAGGGTGGCAACTACACAGCCATTCCAATCTCTGATCACAACCCCTATCCCAACTTTGCACTGTACTTTCTCTACTGATGCATCCTAATTGGCCTTAAAAACATGCAGAGGAGGGGCTGACCAGCTTTGGACAGATGTGCATTGTTGTAGCTTACTGCTTTCATTCATACTACCTTGATTGAAACAGATATGTAACACTGCCCTAAATAACATGTCAAAACAAAAGTAGAAATGCTAAAGCCACAAACAGTGGATCCCGACTGTGAAACATTTTTTACTTAGTGATTAAGGTGTAAGGAAAGGAAAGGGAAAACAATAGAGAGAAAAAGTACTTTGTATTGTATATTGATCAAAAAATAATTAATGAATGAGTTCTGTACAAAAGGTAACCATATATAGCTACATGGCCAGCTGCATGTAGACGGCAAACAAACATACCACCTATTCCACTACTAACATTCCATTACTAACAATAAAATGGTAGAACAAAAGGTATTTGTACAACTCCAACAAATAAAACAAAAATAGAAAGTGGAAAGGCATGTAAGGGCTATTCTGGTGCGTCTCCATGCAGGTCATCCTAAGCAGACAAATGACATGTAGGAGCAGAGGTATCTTGTAGGTCTTCATGATGCTTATGACAAGTAGTTGGAGGTAGATGACCTGTAGCTTCTGTCCTAGCTTCAAGACTTGTAGTAGTAGCATGAGTAGAGTGCTACAATAACCCTCTACAAGATGGAGAATACAAATCTGCTATTCCCATCTTGAGTAAATGAGAGTTGAGAAGAGTAGAAGTAAGAGCCTTGGTAAGAAGGTCTGCAAGCTGGAAGTGAGTAGGAACATGAGAAGTAGCAATGGTTCCATCAATAATTTTATCTCGAATTAGATGACAATCTAACTCGATATGCTTGGTTCGCTCGCGAAAAAGTGGATTTGCAGCAATGTGTATAGCTACTTGATTATCACAAAAAAGGTGTGCAGCTTGTGGATGGGGAACTTGGAGGTCAGCAAGGAGGACTTTGAGCCATGTAATTTCAGCACAGGTTGCAGCCATAGACCTGTACTCGGCCTTTGCTGAGGACCTTGAAACTTCTTAGATTTCCATGAAATTAGTGAGTTGCCAAGAGAACACAGTAGCCAATGACTGACCTGCGTGTGTCAGGGCATTAAGCCCAATCCGAATCACAATATGCTACTAACTAGAAGAAGGCCTTGACCAGGAGCTACTTTAAGATATCTCAAAACCTTGTGCACAGCTAACATATGAGCAATAGTTGGCTTGGACATGAATACTTTTCTGAAGTTTGCAAACCTAGTTAGGACCTGATCCTTTAGTATAGCCTGGTGGTTTGTTCATGAAGATTCCTCTTCTAAATCCCCATAGAGGAAGCCATTGTTTACATCAAATTGATGTAAATGCCATCCTCGAATTGCAGCTGTTGAGAGAAGACAACGAATGATTACCATTTTAGCAACTGGTGAGAACGTTTTAGTGTAGTCAATTCCCTCTTGTTGAGTGTAGCCTTTTGCTACAAATCGTGCCTTTAATCTTTCAATACTACCATCTGAGTTAAGTTTAACTTTGTACACATATCTTCAATCTATAGGCCTTTTACCAGGAGGAAGGTCTGAAAAAACCCAAGTATTGTTTTGTTCCAAAGCATCGAATTCAGCATCCATGGCTTTGCACCAATTTGGATCCTTGACTGCTTGGGAATAGGAGCTTGGGTCACACATAATAGAAAGAGATGAAGAAAAAGCTTGGAAGGAAGGGGCGAAACGTTCATAACTAAGATAGTCATGTAAGGGAAATAAACAATCAAAAGAAGAAGAATTTACCTAAGCCATTGATTATGATCTTGAAGACAAGGCAGCCTGTTGACAATGGAAGTCCCTTAGATAAGTAGGTGCAGTCCTACTTCTTACTGACCTTCAAAGGCAAGGTGATGTAGTGGGAGAAGCTAGGTCTAAAATAGGTTCAAAAAGAATGGAGGCAGGACTGGATGGAGGTGAGGGAGAAGTGTTGGTGATTTGTGACTCAACAGGCATGTTAATTGAAGGTGAGGGAGAATCAATGGCTAAGGAATGTGTAGTAGGGTAAGAGGAAGAACTACGGATAGGTTCTGGAGTGGGAATAGAAAGAATGGATGAAGATTGAGTAATGGAAGGAGGTTCATCAGAGTGAGAATCATGAAGAAAAGGAAATGATTTCTTATAAAAAGATCACATCTCTAGAGTGTTGGGAATGGACCGAACAAACAAAGGCTAAGTTGAAGTAAATAATAGTGAAAGCAACAAAATAAACAACAATCACACAAAGAACACCAAGATTTAAGTGGTTCAGCTCAATGTGAGCCTACGTTCATTGTCAGGGTCGGTTTCAATGATTTCACTATGAACAAAAGATGGAGTACAAGAGTATTGATCACAAAATCCTCAATCCTTAAGCCCTAATACACTCAATGGACTCTTAGGATTGTATACAAAAGGATTCTCAAAACTCTCTCTTTCTTGGCTGCTGAACACACTCCAAAATGAAGAGACAATGATGTATTTATAGCACAAGGCGCTAATTCAGAACATTCACTCGAGCGGACGTCGAGCGAAGTGTCGAGCACACGTTAGGGTTACTTTCTCGCTCGAGCGGAGGTCGAGCGGAACTCTCTGGAAGATTTCACTCGAGGGGACAGTCGAGCGGAGGTCGAGTGGAACTCTCTGGATGAGTTCGCTGGAGCGGACTGTTGAGCGGAGGTCAAGCGGAACCTTAGCTTAAGCCAGGGTCGAGCCACGGTCGAGCCATGGTCGAACAACAGTCAAGCCAAGCCCCAAAAAACACATTTTCAGCAGGAAATCAAGCCAAACTCAACAAATCTCCACCTTGGCTTGAATTTCGTCAAGCCTAAACAAAAAACCATTAACCAAGAAACCGAACCCCTCCACCAAATCCCCTAAGGGAATCACATACCCCGAACACCAATCAAGTCCAAGCAAAGTTTGAACTTATATACTGGAACTGGCTTTGTCATCATATCTGCTGGATTCTCAGTAGTAGCAATCTTCTGAATTTCTAACACGCCCTCTGTAACAACTTCTCGAAGGAAATGATACCTGACATCAATATGCTTTGTCCTCTCATGATACATTTGATTTTTGGTCAAATGTATTGCACTTTGGCTGTCACAAAACACTGAAATTGCATCATGCTGTAATCCCAAATCACTGATCAAACCTTTCAACCAAATGGCCTCCTTAACAGCCTCAGCTGCTACCATATACTCTGCTTCTGTAGTTGATAAGGCAACAATAGATTGTAGTGTTGCTTTCCAACTAATAGCAGAGCCACACAAAGTGAAAACATACCCTGTTAGTGATCTTCTCTTATCCAAGTCCCCAGCATAATTAGAATCAACATAACCAACCACCCTTGAATTGTAGTAAGTTTCTCTATCAAATATTAAACCAAGGTTCGAAGTACCTTTCAGATACCTGAGTATCCATTTCACAGCCTGCCAATGAGCTCTACCCGAGTTAGCCATGTACCTACTAACAACACTCACTGCCTGTGAAATATCTGGACGAGTACAAACCATTGCATACATAATACTGCCAACTGCACTGGAATAAGGAACACTAGCCATGAAGCGTTCCTCCTCATCTGTTTGAGGAGATAGGGATGCTGAAAGTTTAAAATGTATAGCAAGTGGTGTACTTACTGGTTTGGAATCAGACATTCCAAACCTCCGAAGAACCTTCTCAATGTACTTTCCCTGGGACAAATACAACTTTCCAGCTTTCCTATCTCTGTAGATCTCCATCCCCAAAATCTTCTTTGCAGCACCTAAGTCTTTCATTTCAAACTCATTTCTAAGTTGGGTTTTCAGCAAACTAATGCCAGATATGCTTTTAGCAGCAATAAGCATATCATCAACATAAAGTAGCAGATAGATGAAAGACCCATCAGATAGCTGCCTATAATAAACGTAACAATCATGGCTACTCCTCACATAACCATGATCTATCATAAAAGAGTCAAAGCGTTTATACCATTGCCTCGGAGACTGTTTTAAACCATACAATGACTTCTTCAATCTACACACATGATCTTCTTTGCCTTGAACAATGAACCCCTCCGGCTGATGCATGTAAATGGTCTCCTCTAGGTCACCATGCAGGAACGCTGTTTTAACATCAAGTTACTGAAGCTCTAAGTCATGTGTTGTCACTATGGTAAACAACACCCTGATCGAACTGTGTTTCACAACTGGAGAGAAAACTTCGTTGAAGTCGATGCCTTCTCTCTGACTATAGCCTTTTGCAACCAAGCGTGCCTTGTACCTTGCATCTGCAACATCTTGGATTCCCTCTTTCCTTTTGAAAACCCATTTGCATCCAACAGTCTTCGTCTTCTTAGGCAACTTAACCAAATCCCAAGTTTGGTTCTTGTGAAGAGACTCAATCTCCTCAGTCATTGCTACGCACCATTGTGCACACTCCTTACTTTTGATAGCTTCTGAATAACTGGAAGGCTCTTGACCATCTATGTCCTCTGTTGTAGTAAGTGCATACATCACCATATCTGCATGAGCATATCTTTGAGGTGGCCTGATCTGCCTCCTTTGTCTACCAGTAGCAATACTGTAATCTTGCTCACCCTGTCCGCCATCATCAAAATCAGGATCATGCTCATCTGAAGTAACATGATCTTGGGTGTCGTCTGGCATCCCATTTGAAGCCTCAACCTGTGACTCCACCTTCTTGCCATTACTCTGCTCTTCACCTGTAGACACAGTAAACTCCTTCCTCGGATTAAGCATGGATTGTTCATCAAATACTACATCCCTACTAATTACAAACTTAGGTGATTTGGGATTAGTACACCATAACCTGAATCCTTTCACCCCACTAGCATATCCAATGAATATGCCCTTCTTTGCCCTTGGCTCAAGTTTTCCATCATTACCATGGAAATATGCAGGACAGCCAAAAACTTTCAAATTTGAGTAATCAGAGGGAGTACCTGACCATACCTCATTTGGAGTTTTTAAACCAATAGCTGTAGCTGGAGAGCGGTTAACCAAATAGCAAGCTGTGTTGACTGCTTCAGCCCAAAAATCTTTAGACAAGCGGGCGTTTGAAAGCATACTACGGGCTCTCTCCAAGAGAGTCCTATTCATCCGCTCAGCTACTCCATTTTGTTGTGGAGTATGTCTCATTGTGCGGTGCCTCACTATGCTTTCATTTTTGCAGAATTCATCAAAATCACCTCCGCAAAATTCCATACCATTGTCGGTTCGGAGTCGCTTAACCTTCTTGCTTGTCTGATTTTCAATCAAAACCTTCCATTGTTTAAAGTTAGCAAATACATCGCTCTTATGTTTCAGAAAATAAGTCCAAACCTTCCGTGAGTAATCATCAATAAAGGTAAGCAAATACTGGGCTCCACCTTTTGATGGAACTGAAGATGGACCCCAAAGATCAGAATGAATATAGTCTACAGTACTTTTAGTTCTGTGAACTCCTGTAGTAAACTGAACCCTACACTGTTTTCCAAACACACAATGTTCACAGAATTCAAGTTTTCCTATCTTCTGATTGCACAACAAATCCTGTCTGATTTTCAATCAAAACCTTCCATTGTTTAAAGTTAGCAAATACATCGCTCTTATGTTTCAGAAAATAAGTCCAAACCTTCCGTGAGTAATCATCAATAAAGGTAAGCAAATACTGGGCTCCACATTTTGATGGAACTGAAGATGGACCCCAAAGATCAGAATGAATATAGTCTACAGTACTTTTAGTTCTGTGAACTCCTGTAGTAAACTGAACCCTACACTGTTTTCCAAACACACAATGTTCACAGAATTCAAGTCTTCCTATCTTCTGATTGCACAACAAATCCTGTTTACTCAGGATAGACATCCCATTTTCACTCATGTGACCCAAATGCATGTGCCATAGACGGGTGTTGTCTGAGTTTGGATTATCTGAAACAAACACTACAGTTGTACCTGTCAATGTACTGCCCTGAAGGAAATAAAGACCATCTGTCATATCTCTTCTCATTACAATCATGGAGCCCTTACTGACTTTAATAGCTCCACCTTCACCGGTGTACCGGAAACCTAAAGAATCAAGAGTGCCCAAGGAAATAAGATTTTTCTTCAAATTTGGGATGTGTCGAACATTAGACAATGTCCTGACAATCCCATCAAACATCTTAATCCTAACTGAACCAATCCCAACAATTTTACACGCCATATCATTTCCTATCAAAACGGAGCCACCGTTGACTGACTCATAGGTAGTGAACCAGTCCCTTTTGGGACACATATGAAAAGTACAAACTGAGTCCATGACCCACTTGCCACTAATTGCTAGAACAATATCTACGCCGTTAGATTTTTCATCAGCAATGCTAACAGCATTAGAGGAACTAGTGCCTTCCTCTCTATTTTTCAATTTAGAACACTCATTTTTGTAATGACCAAATTTATGGCAGTAATGACATTTAACATTTTTTTTGTTAAATTTCAACTGTGAACTACCCCTGGATTTACTCTTGTTCTTCTCTGCACTTCTCTCATGTGATCTACCCCTGCTAGATGAACCCTTAACAAACAAACCACTGGTTTGACTATCCGTGCCTTGTACACCCAATTTTGTTCTCAACTCCTTAGAGTTCAAAGCAGATTTTACATTTACCAAAGAGATGGTGTCTCTACCATACAACATCGAGTTTACAAAATTTTCAAATGATACCGGCAACGAACACAACACAATTAATGCTTGATCCTCATCATCAAGCTTAATATTGATATTCCTCAAATCCATGATAATCTTATTAAATTCATCTAAATGTTCAGAGATAGGAGTACCTTCCTTCATTTTGAGCGTGTATAACCGTTGCTTCAAATACAAACGGTTGATGAGCGACTTTTTCATATACAAGCTCTCAAGCTTGGACCAAAGACCGAAAGCGGTCTCCTCATTGGCAACCTCCCTCAAAACTCCATCTGATAGTGACAACAAAATGACACTATGTGCCTTCTCATCTTCTTCTCTTGACAATGCAGGAGAATCCTCGGATACCTTCCCTTCCAAAGCTTTCGACAAGCCTTGTTGCCGTAACAAAGCCTTCATCTTGATGCGCCATAAGCTAAAGCTGTTTTGACCGTCAAATTTCTCCACTTCAAACTTTGCCATAGCCATTCCTCAAGATTTTGCAAAGAGCTTGACGCTCTGATACCAGTTTGTTGGGAATGGACCGAACAAACAAAGGCTAAGTTGAAGTAAATAATAGCGGAAGCAACAAAATAAACAACAATCACACAAAGAACACCAAGATTTAAGTGGTTCAGCTCAATGTGAGCCTACGTCCACTGTCAGGGTCGGTTTCAATGATTTCACTATGAACAAAAGATGGAGTACAAGAGTATTGATCACAAAATCCTCAATCCTTAAGCCCCAATACACTCAATGGACTCTTAGGATTATATACAAAAGGATTCTCAAAACTCTCTCTTTCTTGGCTACTGAACACACTCCAAAATGAAGAGAAAATGATGTATTTATAGCACAAGGCGCTCATTCAAAACATTCGCTCGAGCGGACGTCGAGCGAAGTGTTGAGCGCACGTTAGGGTTACTTTCTCGCTCGAGCGGACAGTCAAGCGGAGGTCGAGCGGAACTCTCTAGAAGATTTCGCTCGAGCGGACAGTCGAGCGGAGGTCGAGCGGAACTTTCTGGATGAGTTCGCTCGAGCGGACTGTCGAGCGGAACCTTAGCTTGAGCCAGGGTCGAGCCACGGTCGAGCCATGGTCGAGCAACAGTCAAGCCAAGCTCCAAAAAACACATTTTCAGCAGGAAATCAAGCCAAACTCAACAACAAAGGTGGTGTGTGACTTAAGGTCTAGCAACTTATATTCCTTAACCCTGAAAGTATAGCCTAGGAAAATGCATTTTCTACCTCTTGGATCAAACTTTTTACGACCATGGGATAAGGTAGTTGCAAAACACAAGCATCCAAAAAATTTTAGGTGATGGTATGTGGGTTTAATTGAAAATAAGAGGAGTTTTATTCCCAAGGAGAGGGGTAGGTGATCGATTTATAAGATAGACGGCTATTAAAATGCAATCATTCAAAAAATGTAAGGGGAGACCTGATTGAAAACGTAGTGCTCTTGCAATATTAAGAATGTGTTGATGTTTTCTCTCAACAATGTCATTTTGTTGATGTGTTTCAAGACAAGAACATTGGAGTATAATTCCTTTCTTATTAAAAAATTCAGCATTTTGAGCTCAACCCCATTATCACTTATAATGATTTTGATCTTCGTGTTAAATTGAGCTGCTGCCATGTTATAAAAAGATTCAATACAAGCTCTAGTTTCTAATTTTGCATGCAATAAATAAACCTAAGTGGTCCATGACAAATCATCTACAAGGGTCAAAAATTACCTAGTTCCATCATACGCAGGCATGGAACATGGTCCCCGAATGTCTACATGTACAAAATCAAAAATATAATTTGACTTGTGATGACTGATAGGAAAGGGGGTTCTGTGTTGTTTAGCAATGGGACAAACTGAATAAGGGAAAATTTTACTAACGGCTGAAGTTGTCTCTTACATTTGGATCATCAATTAAAATCATTCTAGCATTTGAAATATGAACAAGGCAACAATGACAAAGGTCAGAGATGTTGTTGTTAGTCATGACAGAAGCACTAATGAACTTGGATTTAAGAGATGAGGTAGATAGGGCCATGGTGAAAGCATCTGGGGGAATCAACCACTGGCAAGAGGTGATATAGGCTGCCTTTGACTTCAGCAATCCCAATCATGGTCCAGGTGGAAAGGTCCTTAATGAAGCATTGATTAGACAGAAAAAGCAAGCAACAAGTAAGTGCCTCTGTCAACTTCGTAACTTAAATTAAATTAAAACATAATGAGGGGACACATAAAACATCCTTCAACAGGATGTTATTAGTGACTTGGACACTTCCTAAATGACTAACTAGCATGGAAGTTCCATTTGGAAGTTTGACTAAGTATGCAACTTTGGAAGTAATAGAAGAAAATAATGTGGCAGTGCAGATCATGTGATTTGTTGCCCTGAGTCTATAATCGAAGGTATAATAGTATCATGAATAGAATGTGTAAAAGAAGAGAGAGCAGAATAAATACCAGAAATTTTGGAAGGTTTTAGGCCAGTCATGACAGGTTGCTAGACAGCCTGAACATGGTTCACAGAGGGACAAGTAGTGAGTTATTCTTGTTTTGAAGTAAAGCCCTGAGCTGCTGATATTATGCCTTGGTGAAACTCACTTGGTTCTCATTAGTTTCCTCTTGGTTAGATTCCAAAGACATACTGGCCTGATTCAATTGAATTGGGTATTAAATTGCCTTTAGATTGAATTGCATAGTACTAAAGCAGTCACATGATTGCAGCTCAGACCCAAGGTTTCGATCTTTTTCAATGAGCCTCACGTGGTGTTACCCATTTCGTTTCATGCTCCAAGACTCCATTAATGGCCCCTTTCCACATTTGTTCATGAAATAGAAACCAGTTTTAACCGCACATTAATAATAATGGTGATGATAATTGATAAAAATAGCTAGAGATCGAACTCACTTGTTAGATGTAGGGGAGGGGTTTGGATAGTTTGTTAAATTAAGATGAAACGAAATGAGAGTTAAAAGTTGAATAAAATATTATTTTAATATAACTTTTTAATATGGGTAGCACTACAACTAGCGGTAGTTGTAGTGTGTGTTTTTATTTTTGACCTTTATTTATATGTATTTTTTAACACTTTTAAATTTAAAAAAAATACAACATTATTAAAAATCACTTAATTATCAAGTAAAAAAAAAAAAAAGGAGGGACAACGGTAGCCTTCAGCGGGAGCTACTAGTAGCAGCCCAAACATTTTCTTTTTAATATTATTTTTATTTTAAAATTTGAAAAAGTTAAATTGTTTATTATATTTTATTTGAAAGTTTAGAAAAATTAAAATAATTAGACAAGATGAGTTAAAATGATTTTTAAATCCAAATATGGCAGCAGATGCACGTCTCAAGGGTTAGAGACAGTGCTACTAAGAAGGTACATATCACTTCGACTTATAAATAACAGAACTCAAAGCAATACCTTGCATTGTCGATATTTTGAATGTAAGTAGCTAAAAGAAACAAGACACAAAACAAAGATAATGTTTATATCTAGTAGTACAATAACAACACTCAGTAGCAAAAGGGCTTTGAGAAGGAAAATGTGATACAATCGAAATCTGTTAATCCAAATTTAGACCAATAAAATAATTAATCTCAGTGTCTCACCCACATCCATGATGAAAACAAAGCAAAGAAAATTATCTTTTTGAGTACGACTACATGATGACAAGCATGGGAAACTAACCACATTCCAAAGTACCAAGCAAAGAGAGAATTAGTCACAGAAACCCACAACAATGCATGCTCAAAGTTCAACATCACAGTATGTCCTTTCAAAACTCTTGAACCTAGAGAAAAAGTTAATAAAAAATATTATGAAATTAAAATATTATTAAAATATAACTTTTTACTATTATTTTTTTTTTTGTGGATTTAAAAAAGTTGAATTATTTTTTATTTGAAAGTTTGGACTTGAAAAATTATAATGATTAATTTTAAAAAATTGTAATAATTAGTTTGAAAATATTTGTATTTAAATAATATTTAGAAAGGAGATGATATGAGAATTTTGGAATGGAAACTTTTTCCAAACAAACTCTTAGACTATAGTGGCCAGGGGCGAAACTAGAATTTGGTATTTGGAGGGACCGATTGACAAAGTATGTGGTATATATGAGTATAAATAATATGTGTTTTTTACACATGATGTGACTATATAAAAAATAATTATCATACGTCATAAAATTGTATACAAAAAATACATGTCTATAAATTATCTTTTAATATTATTTTCCTTAAGATTTTCGTAATTTGTTAGAGACCATTATAAAAAGACAAGAAAATCACAAAATATCAACTTTAGATTTTCCCTTCAAATTAAGTTCAACGATGATCTTTTATGAAATAAAATTCATCTATTATCATCTTTGAAGTGAAATTTTTGACAATTTTTTTCTTGGCAATTAATATCAAGAATTTGGCATGATAGTTTCATTAAAAATTTTGAAGGCCTGAGTATTGAGGGCTAATTTCAGTAAAAAATTTGAAGGTTTAAGAAAAATTATACTTATATATATAATATACACACCCCCCTTCCCTTTCCCCAAGCATGCACGTGCTTCCGCCCCTGCTTGTGGCTTCTTTCAAATTACTTACCCAACATAAAAAGGCACCCCAATCCTCTATTCTTCTTGCTTTTCCTCCAAGGAATGTCAAATTCCAAACCCCTATTTCAAGTTGCTGCCTCTTTTATATCCCTTTTCCGTCTCAATTGAATTGCGTATTAGATTGCCTTTAGATTGAATTGCATAGTACTAAAGCAGTCACATGATTGCAGCTCAGATTCATGACCCAAGCTTTCGATCTTTCTCAATGAGCCTCGCGTGGTGTTACCCATTTCTCCATTAATGGCCTTTCCACGCTCCAAGTCTCCATTAATGGCCTTTCCACGTTTGTTCATGAAATAGAAACCAGTTTTAACCGCACATTAATAATAATGGTGATGATAATTGATAAAAATAGCTAGAGATTGAACTCACTTGTTAGATGTAAGGGAGGGGTTTGGATAGTCAGTTGAGTTAAGATGAGATGAAATGAGAATTAAAAGTTAAATAAAATATTGTTTTAATATAACTTTTTAATATGGGTAGCACTACAGTTATCGCTGGTCGCTAGGAGCTACTGTTAGTTGTAGTGTGTATTTATTTTTTACCTTTTTTCTACATGTATTTTTTTAACACTTTAAATTTTTTTTTTTTTAAAAGGCAGTGGCAGCCCCAACGGGAGTTATCAGCTAGGGGTGGTAATATGTTACACGACCCGTTAACCCAACACGAATACGACACGATAATAGCGGGTTAGGGTTTAGTTTTAACGGGTTGACTCGTTAAGATACGATTGCTTAACGGGTTGATAACGGGTCAACCCGTTATGACACATTAAGAAAGTTAAAGTTACAATTATATCCTTATACCTAAAAGTAACATTGTTAGAATTTCAATTTCGATATTTTTATTGTTTGGATTGTAATTTTAGACTTGTAGTTAATTTTATAATTTTTATAGATATTATGATTTTAACATTTATATAAAATTATGCTAAATTTAAGAAGATCAAACGGGTTAATTTCGGACTTATTCAACCCATTTACATAAATAGTTTGAAACGGGTTATAGTGTGTTGTATTAACCTATTTCATAATATTTACTAATGGGTCAAAACGGGTTGACACGACACGACCTGTTATGTTAATGGGTCGTGTTAGGGTTTGAGATTTTGATATAATAAGCTTAACGGGTTGGGTTAAGGTTGATCTATATAATATAATATACATGCTTTGACACGACATGAACACAACCCATTAACACAATTTGACACCCCTACTACCAACAGTAGTCTAAGCATTTCTCTTTTAATATTATTTTTGTTTTATGATTTGAAAAAATCAAATTATTTATTATATTTTGTTTGAAAGTTTGGAAAAATTATAATGATTAGATAAGATGAGTTGAGATAATTTTTGAATCCAAACAAAGCAGTAGATGCATGTCTCAAGGATTAGAGACAATGCTACTAAGAAGGTACTTATCACATCGACTTATAAATAACAGAACTCAAAGCAATACCTTGCATTGTCGATATTTTGAATGTTAGTAGCTAAAAGAAACAAGACAGAAAACAAAGATAATGTTTATATCTAGTAGCACAATTACAACACTCAGTAGCAAAAGGGCTTTGAGAAGGAAAATGTGATACAATCGAAATCTGTTAATGCAAATTTAGACCAATAAATGATTAATCTCAGAGTCTCACCCACATCCATGATGAAAACAAAGCAAAGAAAATTATCTTTTTGAGTACGACTACATGATGGTTAGCATGGGAAACTAACCACATTCCAAAGTGGTAAGCAAAGAGAGAATTCTAGTTACAGAAACCCACAACAATGCATGCTCAAAGTTCAACATCACAGTATGTTCTTTCAAAACTCTTGAACCTTGAGAAGTGTACCAACACAGGGGAACACCAGATCCTCAAAGTATGATGTGCAGACTTCCACCTTCCCACCTTATAACGTATCTTTGCCTTCAGCAGAACATCTATTTCAACCGCCCCTGATGATTTCTCGATCTTGAGGTCCCGAGTTGTCGACCCCGACAGTGATACATTTTGAGCTGTGAGATTGACCTCCAAGCGAGTCACGTTTCGATGAGGTTGAAAGTAAGGATCAACCATGTTTAAAGCTAAGGTTTGATCGTCATACTCTGCAGACACTTGGATTGAGTCATAGTATATGGAGACTCTACTGTTGGGATTATAGGATCTTATGGCAAAATTGAAGGTGGCATTGAGTTGGCCATGAGTACCTAAGTTGAAATTATGGACTGAACCATCTTCAACTGTGTAAACAATTTGTTTAGGCCTAATTACCAGCCAAGTGATGAGCACTGCTACACCTACCAGTACAATCAGGGCAAGCAAGACTATAGCAATGCTGCGAAGCACCTTCGAGTGTGCTGGCCGTCTGGCTGCTTGTTGCTGTGCCGGAGTGGCCATTTCGAAGATTTAGTAAGTCTGGGTGGAGAAGCTAATGTTTGACAAAACAGAGTACTTGCTTGATGATCAAGGGGCAGGCTTGGTGCACCTATTCATGTGAACTAATATAGTGAATGCTTTTGCCTTTTTTATTGTCATTGGAACACCTTTCTCTTTTTGTTTTCTTGCATGAAACTCAAGACATCTAAAGGATTCAGATCCTGGTATTGTTCTTTTCTTCCAAGTTGAATGATCTTTTAGGTCCACAATGATATAGGGGATATATAGCAATAAAGTTAGAAGTCATTTTTTAAAAAAATAAATAAATAAAAGAAATTAAGCTGGCCGTGGAAGCATTCATGAGTGGTTTATTTTTGTTCTTGCACTAGCACAATGAATAGCAGAGGATAATGCAGATTTAGGGGATTTGAGTCATTGGAGTTCTGCCTTGAGTCCATTGTACAAATGGCTGAAAATTTACATTATCTTTATTTATTCTATATTATCTCCTTTTATTATTTGATTTAGGAAAAGATAATATTTGATAATCTGATGAAAACAACAATATCTCTAATGTTTTTTTATTTGAGATATTTAGTAATATTGCTCCTAATCCTTCATCAAGCCGAATCGTCTTTGTGCAGAGATTGCCTCCATGCAAAAAGGTGAGGTTTTGAACACGAGTCTAGAAAACATGCGAAAAGGTAAGGTCAAAAACCCTGTCTTCCCTCCCTTTGCGGTGATTCCCGCCCACATCCGCTCTATGAGAGAGTGGTCGGCTGCCAAAGTTGGCGGTAATCTGGTGGTCAGCAACTACATTAATTTTTTTAAAAAAATTAAATTATAAGTTTTGATTGTGTGTGAACGAGTATATTTTAATTACGGTAAAAAAGCTCATGTGGTTGTTTTAGGAGCCATGCTACACCCACTGAGGGTGTACAATTTTTTCATTCATTTTTTTTTAATCCTTAAACATTTAAAAAAATTCACAACAACAATAAAAAATATTTATTTAATCACTAAATTTTAAAAAATAAAAACTAAAAAAAAAAAAATTGTCGGAAAAATGCTCGGGACCATTATCGGGGATCCCAAGCATTTCTCTTATTTTAGCTTTTGGTTGGATTGTATTAAAGTCCATTTTATGCCACATCTTGATTTTAGATTTTTCCTTGTGGCTTGTTCCTATTATCTTTTTTTTTTTTTTTTTTTTTTTTCTCTTTATCCAACATCTAATACTTGCATCAATTCCTAACATAACTTCTCAATATTTAACAATCTCATTAATTAATACACTAATATTTGTGATTAATTTTCTAGTTAATTTTAGGATAAGATATCCTTTTCAAACTCCATCTTTTTGAGATATTCTTGTTTCTTATGATTCTTGCTTTACCAGCAAGCTATTCTAAAATCCTTCTTAAAACTTTCATCATCTTTTCCCTCTAATACATTCCAGTGCTGACTCAATGGGTAGGCCATAAGGGCAGTTGCTTAAGGCCCTCCAAAGAGCATCGCCCCCAAAAATTATAAATACCTTAGTATATTTTGAAAAAGAATTAAAACAAGGTCTAAAATACGATAAATGCTATAAATTTATATTATAATGATGATGATAGAAAGTCCATGTATTGATAAGCGAAAAATAAATGAGTTAAAATCTAGCTGCATCATTTGAAGTTTTTTTTCTTAGCCTCAGTTCACATTGAGTCGGCCTTAATATATCGAGGTCTCATTTGGATATTGAGCTAAGATGAGTTTTTTATAAATAGTAATGAGTTGAAATGATAGAATGAGTTTTACAAATCTCATTTAATATGAGTTTAGATGTGTTTGGATGTTAAAATAAGTTTAGATATATTTATAGGAAGTTAAAAAAGGTTATAGGTTCCACGTGTAAAAAGTTGTTGAGTTGAAAAAAATTGTAGGTCCTACATGTAAAGATGTTTTGAGTTAAGATGAATTTAGTGATTTGAGAGTTGGGTATTTAGATGTTAGACTCAACTTAAAATTAAACTCAAATTGATCTTAGTTCAATCCAAGTTTCAAATGGGGTCTGAGCCTCCTCTCTGGTGGCCGATTTTCCCACTAGGCAATTCCATCATTTGGCATCTACACATTATGCTAATTTCGATGATGACAAGTTTTGCCTTTTTTCTTGTTCCTTTGATATTGAATGGAATAACTAGTGATCTGTTGCTACTTCTCTGTTTTTTTTTTTTTTTTGGATAATATTAATGCATGGCGGGTTTTTTGGTATAATTTAGGTCTTGTATCCATAGGATTCGCAGAAGAATCACATATTCACATTCCAATACCATAAATGATAAATCTAGTCAGAAGTGTTAGATTCACAAAGAAAACACAAGATAAAGTTTATAAAATGATGTGATTAAATGTAATATATTAGATCTTAAAATGGATTTAAAATCTAATACACTACATCTATCCATATTAGTTTGTGAACTTTATTTCATGCGACATCTTTATCAATCATACAATATTTTTCAAACTTAATTAGTTAATTGGAAAGGAAAATGTTGCAAGCACTCCACCCCCATGCCCCCAACCCAAATGAAAAATGTTAGACACACACCCCCCATCTCATCAATAAATGTCTATTTTGTCCGCCCCTTAATTGAAAATCCTTGGTTTTCGTTTTGCGCCACCAAAGAACACCTCATTTTTGTGCATTTCGGTCTTTCTCGATGGCAGAACGCAGTATGATACCAGGTGCCGCCAGAGGGAGCTGAAACCAGCTCGACGTAAATCGTTTTGAAACTCATACAGTTGGACTATGTAGAAGATGATCTAGAAATGACAGGATCTCTTAAATAAATTCTTACAAATTCCAGTTCAATACAAAACGATATCCTTCTAGAATTTCCCCAGTTTCTCACTTATGCTACTAGCATTTTTTTTTTCATGATCAGACCTAGCTCGTATCAATTACGAGTTACAGCCAACATCCAACATGAAAATAAACACGTGAAAAAAAAAAAAATTGTTTTAATTCCACGCAGACAACTTCGTCAATGCCAATATCAGCGTCTGTTCCCTTTGTGTTTTAATTGTTTTCAGCCTTTAGGGAGTTGTTTAATTTCATCAGCATGCGGATGGCTTTAGAAGTCTTAATGGTTTTCCAATTTTTCAAAAGTTAATTTTTTCGTGAAGTGTTTCATGTAGTTTATTGAACCGTGTCCATCTAGCATTTTTGGTTTTGAAATGGTTTTGTTAATCTGAGGAGTGATTTCATACTAGAGTTCATGTTCTACCAAACGTTTTAGACATCTTATTTAATGGGATTTCACTTTTCTCCTTCGAGTATTTTGCTATCATTATGAATAGTTACTGTAGACAAAAACTTGGATAATCTCTGGCGATAGCTAATCCAATGCCAACATATTTAACCTCAAATTCGTCATATTTGACTGAGCTTAGCTTGCAAGTACTCTAAGAACATTCTCATTAGATTTTACAAATGTAAATTTAATAAGAAATTTAATTAATAGAACTTAAAAATGCTTTACATTGGATTATCTAATTTTAAAAATTCTGACTTTTAGCTACAATAAAATTAATATTTACAACCAAATTTGATTGTTACTGTATCACAACTAAATAAATAAAAAATAATATTTTTGTACACTCTCTCTCCATCTATTCTCCCATTATTTCCTCATTCTCATTCAGCTTTCAGGTAATTGTTGCTTCCTTTGCTTTTCTTCTGCACCATTTCTCCATTTCTTATTTCGTTCATTTGCTTTTCTTCTACACCATTTATTTGGTTTCAAAGTTTATTTGCTTTTCTTCTACATTTTTTTTAATAAATCACATAACATCACATAATAGTGTCATATCAAGTGGCCAATATGATCAATAAACTTCATATGGCCAAGTAGCATTATTCATATGATATATGTCAATAAATAAATTTCTAAATACATATTTTCTAATTTAATATTATGTTATAAAGAAATACTACAATCATAAAGAGATTTTATAAAAATAAACTTATAAATTAGCATAATTTTATATACATTACAAAATAATTTTATAATTTAATATAACACGATAAAATGACATCTAAAATATTTTTGGAATGAGTATATACTATATATTTTATGAAAAATTATAGTTGTAATCGAGAGTGTTTAAGTGCCGTTTAATTACTTTGAAAAAAATAAAAAAATATAAAATTTATATAAAAAAATTAATTTTTTAATAATAAATTTTATTTTTTTTAAAATAATTATATTACACTTACTCACAACTTAGCATTACTCATAATTTATAGACCCAAACAAAAGCAAAGGCGGGAAGGATTCAAAATTTGAGATTCAAAAATCCACAAATGTAAATTTCCCATAAAACCTGCCTATTCCTATCTCGCCACTTTTTCAATTGCCAATCGCTTTCTCGCCAAGAATAAACAATCGCTCTCTAGGCTCTGCGTTCCTTCTGACTTCTTTCGTTCCCTTTCTAAGTTCACGATTTTAACTGTTCGTATGTTTATTTCTTGAGAATTTCATAGTTCGTGTATTTCTTTTATTTCTTATATAGATTTTTGTGTAATTTTTATTTTTCACAGATCGAGTTAGTTGGTTTTTTCGGAGCAAAGCCTAACCGGAGTGAGAGATGGGTCAGATCCAGTACTCAGAGAAGTACTTCGATGACACTTACGAGTACAGGTACTTGCCTTTTCAATTTCTCTCATTATTCTTCATTTTTCATGGATTTTTTATTTTTTGGTTTCCTCTTGGTTATGAAATGCGGTGGAATCTTGTCCCTGATTGTTGGTACAGGCATGTTGTGCTTCCTCCAGAAGTTGCAAAATTGCTGCCCAAGAATCGCCTCCTCTCTGAGGTGAGTAACTAGTGTTTTTGAGAATTTTACATTTCTTTTTTCTTGTCTAGAAACCACCATACACCGCCACCCCCATTAACAATCAGCATGAACTTCAAATCAAACGCTAAGTCAAGACAAAATTGAGGCCGATCGGATTGAAACAACGATTCCATCCGGATATTTCTCGAATTAATCTCAAAACTGATTTTGTAAATTTCTTTTGAGTTGATACACTGAATATATTAACTCCGCAAATTATTAGATTTTATTTGACGCGAGTCCAATGGCATATTAATACTTGAGTTTGTCCTCATGTCTAGTTTACAGGGCCTGTTGGGTTATATTAGCATGTATTCTCTTTGTTTGGGAAACGGTATTTTTTCCCTTTTATTTTCAACAAGTTCAGATCGAGTAATCGTACATGATATGATTACTGAATACTTTGGACTTTGCTGTTTTGATCATTCCTTTCAGAATGAATGGCGTGCGATTGGGGTCCAGCAGAGCCGTGGGTGGGTCCACTATGCAATTCATCGCCCGGAGCCACATATCATGCTCTTCAGGAGGCCTCTCCACTATCAGCAGCAGCAGGAGAATCAGGCTCAGCAGAACTTGCTTGCTAAGTGATCATCGTTTCATGCAAGTTGCTTTTCATATCTTCAAGTGAAATGAATGAATGACTAAGGATTATGGTTTTTGGATGTTTGAACTTGGCTTCGTGTCTGTATCAATAATTCTCCTATTTGGGGAATTTTATAGTTTTAATTGGCGCTGCATAGAAATATGTTAGTTTACCGCTGGTTTACTTTATAGTGTGGGTTTTGTTTCATTGGTGGGTTTTTAATTATGTTGTTTCTATGCACTCTGTGGTTTTGGTCTTTCTCAGCTGGAGACAACAAGCAATAGAATTGTGTTTTTATGCTTCTATTGTTGTTTTTGAACTTATTTCTACACTAGGTGGTTCGTATATGGCCTTTGTGTAAAAATTGTGTTTTATTTCTTATTTTTTTGCAGAACAATTATTGTAACATTAAATTGATTTTGAGGAAATTTAAGGGCAATGGTACTCTGGTTCAGATTGACTCATTCGTATATGCTTCTGCCTTACATTTGGTCCATTATTTTTCTGTAGAGTTTTGACGAAAAGCACTGATGCGTATGGGTATTATCTGGATGTTGATTCCTTGCTATTATTTATTTGTCTTCTAAACTGATGTTGGCTGAAAAGTTATGATTCTCTATGAGATCGGTGAGCCAAGGTGGCTTTTACTACAGAAATGATGATCTTCTAGGTTTGTCCTCATAATTTCTGTAGTACATGCTCCCTTTGGATAGAAGATAGCTTTAGCTTTCTTTTGATATTGATTTCTGTGTTTTCATTTACCGGGATCCTTAAGTGATAATTGACATGCCTGTTCCATGAGGCATTCGATGTCAGACTTCATTTATCTTGACACATCCTTATTCATTGATTTGTTTCGGTATCGTTTTAACTGATGCCATATGACATATTCTATGATTCAATGGCCATGCTTTTTCCAAATTTGGATTGGGTTGAGGCTTGGATGGCTAGTATGTATTGTGTTTGCAATTACCAGGATATTTAAATATTCTGTAGATTTGGGTAGCCTATCCCACTAGGGATTTGATGTTTCACTTCTGCCTCAATTATATCTGTGCTTGCTGCTGGAACCACATAGACCAGCAGTGATGGATTCTGAGCTTGATGACGGGTTTACTGCTTCCTTCAGCATGTCTCTTGAACATTGGGTTGCTGTTTCTTTCAGCTTGTCTTGTGGACATTTCTATACAGACTATACCAACCTGAATATACTTGACCCCAACTATTTAATGGGAAACTCTCTGGGAAAGCCATTATGACACTGGTAAAGTTTTTCTTAAAAAAAAAAAAGAAAAAAAACTGCATAACAATGCAGTCAGTCCGCTAAGGTTCGGAAACGCTTCAGACCGGTCGGGCTGTTTATACTCAAATAACAGCCCGCCAATCATCTAATGCCACGTAGGAGAAAGCTGTAAAATGTTAGTAGATCGTGAAGCAGGGAATCAGAAGGCTTCAGCTTGAGTTTTTCGTTTGCCCTTCCCACGATCGCGAGCCACGGGTTTTCTCCCTTCTGCCATTTGCCTCAGCCCGACGCCGACGGAAGGCCAAAATCGCAGCCCGTCGCCGACAAAAGTATCTCAGCCCGACGCCGACTCAATCATCGCAGTCCGAAACCGACGCCGAAGTAAATCGGAGACTGAACCATTTGAGTCCGAAACCATTCACCCTTCCGAATCGTACTGCCCTTCTCAGTCCGAAACCAGCTCAGCTACCGTGAGGGAGGGGACTCACGTTCGGAAGATGAAGAGGAAGAAGATAAAGGCTTTGTCTCTGTTTCCCCTCGACAAGACCGCCAAAATTCCACCACCAACATCTTTATCTCTGCCAAAGACGAGTTCGGCTCCGAACTCAGTGTTCCGGTACTTTCTTTCTCCCCCCTCCCCCCCGTCTCTGCGCCCTCTCCTTCTGGTCCCACGATTCCTACCTCACTCGAGCCCTCTCCTCTACTCATGTCTCCCTCCACCTTACCCCCAATGGCCGAGCCGACGCTGTCGTCCCCATAAATTCCGACGACCCATCTACCCTCTGCTTCGCCTCCGCACACGCCCTGCGTATGCCCTTCTCGGAAGCTCTTAATCTCATCGTCAATCCCCATTCCACCAATTTCGTGGCGTATGCCCAGCAGCAGAACGACTGCTTCCGGTCCGAGTACTCGGCTCTGGCTCAGGACTGTGACGCGAATGGCTGTCCCACTTTGTCGAGGATTCTTTCTCGGAATTCTGCACGTCTTTCCCTGGCGGAATTTCAATCGAAAAGCCTATGAACAAAGGGCACGGACCAGAACCGGAACAGGCAAAGTCGTGTTTCAAAACTGCTGTTCCGGCCAGGGTAAGAAGCAAGCGTGCCAAAACCAGCGGCCGAGTTTGGTGTCTTGGGTCCCCTTCGCTGACCGAGTCGTCCGCAAGTTCAACCTCCTCGACTTCAACGTGAGGGAGGGCAGGGGACTCAACCACGTTCGGGAGAAGCTTAGGGCTTCAACGTGAGGGAGGGCAGAGGGCTTCAACGTGAACGAGGGCAGGGGACTTCCACGTTCGGGAGAAGGGCTTCAGGGTGAACGAGGAGTTAGGCCTCAGTTACAAATGAGGGCAGGGGGCTTCCATCAGATGCTGGTCCACGAGTTACGCGGTGGAAGTCCTACGTGGCATATGATGATTGGCGGGCTGTTATTTGAGTATAAACAGCCCGACCGGTCCTAAGGATTTCTCGCTAAGGTTTTGTAGGCTGGTCCATATCATCATTTGATGTTCACTGTCCTCCCGTATTTATAAAATGGAGTTTTGAGAATTACTTGTAAGACAGAAAAAATTGAACCGGATTATTTAACTTTTGAAGAGTTTTCTTACACCTTTTTTATTTCTGATTTACTATTTAGTTTTTTTTTTTTTTTTGCTATTTGAATTTGAATTAAAAATTTCAGAACATGATATTTTTGCATAATCTAAAAGAAAATAAATTCAATCAACTAATATAATCATAGAATTTAATTAAAAATAAATTTAATTTTATAAAAATTGATTCAAAAAGCAAAATAAGGTTGTTTTTATAAAATTAAATTTATTTTTAATTAAGTTATATGATTACATATTGAATTTATTTTCTTCTAAATTATATAAGAGGGTCATGTTCTGTTCTGAGATTTTTAATTTAAATTTAAAAAGTAAAAGAAAAAAAATAATTAAGTAGTAAAATAATAATAAATGAGGTGTAAGTGTACCATTACCTTAGTTTTATATATTGCGATTTTTTAATTTTTTTTCCTTTAATTTTATATTGTTTAATATATATAATTTCTTCTCTCAATTATATCAATATTCCGCCTTGAATCTTTAAAGGATAGATATATTCTCGATAATGAAATAACTTTGGATCTCTATTATCTTTAATGGAGTTTTTATTATTTGCTAAAGAAAAAGTAGAAATGTGTTGTTTGGAGCTATATATGGTTTAATTTATTGAATAAATATTTTTTTATATGCCAAAGAAATTTATATATAAATATTTATTCTTTTTTTTGGTTCAAAGGCATATAAAATTAGCTATTTTGCTACCTTCCCTAGTCTGCCCGATCCGCGTCAACTCGCGGCGCTTCACTTCTGTGACGCTCCGAACTGACCCAATCCTCTTCGTATGTTTCAATCCGTATGAGGTATAACTCGTTTTCCCGATCTCTTCTGATGCGACACCTTCGTGATTCAATATATGCTTGGTGCCATGTCGTTCCCCTTAGGGTTCATTTTCGATTGCCTTTAGTTATTGATTTCCATTTGTTGTCGCAAAGCACGGTGAATTAGATGCAAGACTTCTTGCAAATTTTTTTCTTGTTGGAGACGCATACAATCTGTGAGTGTTTTAGCATAATTTTAATATTTGTATATTGTTTAATCGGCCATGGTTGACAGCTTTGATTTGTTTTTTTGCTGATTTGCACCGTTCTGATTATCTTACTCTTCTGGCTCCTTTCAGCAATTTTTTGTTTCTCGAATATGTTCTTTTTTGCGTGGGTTAGAGAGTATCTTTGCAATTACTGCAAGCATATCTTGCTTACAAAACTGTAATTAGTGAACATATCTGGAAAATTACTGGCAATTTTTGCCTTTGGTGGAGATAATCAACCGGATCATCACCTGATACCGTTACCCATTCTAGCTGAAGACCTAGCTTTGCTATCTGTTTGCATTGTTCTGCATATATGAATGTGCGTGCATATGCATATTTGAATATATAGAAACTAGCTACAAAATCCTGTCTTGCAAAATACAATTTTACTCTTATTGAACACGTATTTTTGTTATCTAATGTGCTGTTGCTTTCTTTCTTTCTTTCTTTCTTTCTTTCTTTCTTCTTTCTTTCTTTCTCTCTCTCTCTTTTTTTTTTTTTTTTTCCCTTTCTAACTTTGATTGATGGATGCACTTAACAGGTCTTTTCTTGTTCATTTTTCCAGGTCATACTTTTAATTTGCTGTTATAACATTCATGTCGAGAGCTCGCAATGCCATTGTTGCCGCTAGCTTAGTAGCTTTTGCAGCTGCAGGCTTGGCATTTCCCTTTTACATGGCGTAAGTAAGTTGCTTTTTCTACTGGTAAATAGTTTTATTTGGTCGCATCAGTTAGAATAACATCATTTGTCTAATTCAGGTCATCTAGAAAGCCTGTTATTGACCCATCAAGGCCTCTACCACCCCAGGCAACATTTCGAGGGCCTTATATAAACACTGGCTCACGCGATGTTGGACCTGACCACCAGACTTACCAGAAGAAATGATTCATATTGTTTTGGACCTTCTCTTGGTGTAAGCAAAAAATGTGCTCATTTATGTGCGTTTTGTGTATGAATATGTTACTCTTTCAGGACTAGACATTCAGATTAGATCATTTTGGATTCTGGGTCAGGGATGTCTGCACGGTTTATATGAGCTAAATGAGCAGGGCATTAGATTTAATATCATGACCCTGCATTCTACCAGAGCAGGCAATTTACCAAAAGCATAAGACTTCTTTTTTAATTGGGGCAGATAGGTGAAAATGTGTATGAGATAGACCATCCATTACGAATTTTACTGCTACGATTAGAATACAATAAATTATCTTTCATATTGCTCCTAAAACAAACATAGGGTCGAGCACTCAATCTTGGGGGTTGTCTGCTTGGGTGCTGTATGTTGGCCTGTGTTTCTGCTAGAAAGAAAAGTTTGGTTTATGGTTTATAACTGTCTTTTCTTTTTCTTTTCTTGTAAATGAAGAAATTTTCCATTAATGAAAAAACATAGAATCAGCTAGTACAAGAAGAGGCTGAATACTATCTGATATAGACTCCATACGGACTCTATCACTGACTAAATCCAAAGCAGTTTTTGCCGGAACATGTGCTGCTTGATTTCCTTCACGTTTGACATGAGTAATTCTCCAATGCTGCAGATAAGATAACAAAATCTTCAAGATCCCTCTGTAAAGCATCCCCATCATTGCTTAATCTAATATCCAAAACTATCCCAATATGCTGGATGTGTAATGTATGCTCTCGTCCCCACTTTTTTTTTCTTGGTTGGAGCTAGCCATCTTAGCCAGGTTTTGATTCAAAATGGAGTCGGGAGTGGGCCATTTGAATTGATATCTGGTTGGTGTTGTAGTTGAGCTGTGGATGCTTGTAGTTGAATATTGCAAGAACATGACACTTTTCTCATCCTATCTCATCTCATCTAATTTTTTTTCTAAATTGTCACTCAAACACAAATACCTTCAAATTAATCATTTCAACTTTTTCAAACTAATCATTATAATTTTGCCAAGTTATCAAATTTTCAAATAAAAAATAATTCAACTTTTTTAAATCTCAAAATAAAAATAATATTAAAAAAATTAGATTTGTTATAAAACTAAAGAGAAGTAGCAAATGATTAAAAGATTACAATATAAAAAAATGAAGATTTGGAGATTGTAATACATTTGGCTCTTCAAGAGCTCAATATTATTCACTACTATTTAATTCTTATGTGTTATAAATGATTCTCAAGACCTCCTTTTATAGGCAACTTTTATGGTGGTTTGTTGTGCCAATCAATTTACATGCACAACAAATCATCACATGTACAACAACTAAGTCACAAGCACAATAAACTTTCACATACACAACAATTAAGTCGCAAGTACAACAAATTTTCATATGCACAACAACCAATTCACATACACAATAATATTTGTGTTTGATTATCTGAGGGTGAGTGTTGTAAATATATTTGGTGGATGACCATATTGTAAATATTATTATGCATGTAAATTGATTGTTGTGCATATGAGAGTTGTGTTTGTGATTTAATTGTTGTGCATGTGAATTGATCGGTATAACAAATTACCATGGAAGTTGCCTATAAAAGAAGGTTTTGAGGATAATTTATAATATACAAGAATTGAAGAGTAATGAATGATATTGAGCTCTTGAAGAGTCAAGTATATTGCAATCTCTCAATCTTCCTTATTCTCTTTTGCATTTCATTTTCTACTTCTAATTAGTTTTATAAAATGTTATCAGTACGAGAAGTAGCAAATGATTGAAAGATTACAAAAGAGAAGGAAGATTTAGAGATTGCAATATACTTGGCTCTTCAAGAGTTCAATATCATTCACTACTCTAAATTCTTGTATGTTATAAATGATTCTCAAGACTTCTTTTTATAGGCAACTTCTATGGTAGTTTGTTTTGCCAATCAATTCGCATGCACAACAAACCATCACATGCATAATAACTAAATCATAAGCACAATAAACTTTTACATGCGCAAAAACTTAGTTATAAGCACAACAAACTCGTACATATACAACAATTAATTCACATGTACAATAATATTTGTGTATGGTCTTCCAAATGAGAGTGTTGTAAATATATTTGGTAGATGAGCATGTTGTAAATATTATTGTGAATGTGAATTGATTGTTGTGCTTGTGACTTAGTTGTTGTGCATGTGAGAGTTTGTTATGTTTGTGACTTAATTGTTGTACATATGATGGTTTGTTGTAAATGTGAATTGATTTGTACAATAAACCACCATGAGAAATTACCTATAAAAGGAGGTATTGGGATCATTTGTAACACACAAATTGAAAAGTAGTAAATGTTATTGAACTTTTGAAGAGTCAAGTATATTGCAATCTCTCAATCTTCATTATTCTCTTTTGTAATCTTTCAATCATTTGTTACTTTTTTTTAGTTTTATAATATGTTATCAGTACGAGAAGAAGCAAATGATTGAAAGTTTGCAAAAGAGAAGAATGAAGATTGAAAGATTGTAATATACTTGGCTCTTCAAAAGCTCAATATCATTCATTACTCTTCAAGTCTTGTGTGTTACAAATGATCCTCAAGACCTTCTTTTATAGGCAACTTTCAATGTGGTTTGTTGTGTTAATCAATTTACATATACAACAAACCATTACATGCACAATAACTAAGTCACAAGCACAACAACTAAGTTATAAGTACAACAAATTCTCATATGCATAACAACCAATTCACATGTACAATAATATTTGTATATGATCATCAAAAGGGGAGTATTGTAAATATATTTGGTGGATGACCATGTTGTAAATATTATTTTGCATGTGAATCGATTGTTATGCATGTGAGAGTTTGTTATTCTTGTGGCTTAGTTGTTGTGCATACTCTCAACAACTAATTCACATGCACAATAATATTTGTGTATGATCATCTCAGGAGGAGTGTTGTAAATACATTTGGTGAATGATCATGTTGTAAATATTATTGTACATGTGAATTGATTGTTGTGCATGTGAGAGTTTGTTGTACTTGTAACTTAGTTGTTGTGTATGTGAATTGATCAGTACAACAAACCATCATAAAAGTTACCTATAAAAGGAGGTCTTGAGCATCATTTATAACGCACAAGAATTGAAGAGTAGTGAATGATATTGTGCTCTTAAAAAGTCAAATATATTGCAATCTCTTAATCTTCTTTATTATCTTTTATAATCTTTCAATCATTTGTTATTTCTCTTTAGTTTTATAACAAGATTCTAACAATAGTTTAATTTTATAATATTTTTTATTTAACTTTTTCTTTCTTATTTATCAAAATTTAAAAAATATTTAATTCAAACTATTTTACTATTATTCACAAATTATTATATTACTAGTTACAAAATACTTATATTATTTCATTCCCCAAGCATTCCAGGGTTGTTTGGATTCATAATTGATCTCAACTCATTTCATTTAATAATTACAAATTTTTCAAAATTTTAAATAAAATATAATAAACAATTCAATTTTTTAAAATTTTAAAATAAAAATAATATTAAAAAAATAATATTTTAATAATATTTTATTTAACTTTCATTTTGTTTTATCTTAACTCATTAGCTGCCTCATTTGGATTCAGAAGGTATCTAATCTTATCCTGTCTCATCATTACAATTTTTTTAAATTTTTATATAAAATATAATAAATAATTCAATTTTTTTAAATTTTAATTCAAAATTTTTAAATTTTTAAATAATAATAATATTAAAAATAGTATTCTAATAATATTTTATTTAACTTTTATTTTTTATCTAAAAATATCTTATCTCATTTTATTTCTAAATCTAAAAGGGTTATTGTTACATAAATGCTAGTTATACTGAGAGTTGGGTTCCGAATTTTTTTTTAAGTGATTAAAAAAATTGTATTTTAAGTAATGTAGTGATTATTTTTGAAAAAAATGAATATTTAAAAGAAATGAAAGAAAGAAAAAAAAAATCTTTTTATACTCCTCGGGTGCCGTCTCGTGTAGCACGGCTCTTGTTATCTGGCTCGCCTCCAACTCCAAAACACATTGTCAAACACGGACTTCGCTAAAAGCCAATCCATCTATCTTGGCTTCCCAGTTCAAATTTCGTCCAAATTTCCTCTCTTTTGGTTTTTGTTTTCCTTTTCCCTCCCATTTTGTCTTTAGGTCGGCAGCATTAGATACTTTAGCACGAAAAACATGCCTCAAGATATTTCCCCAACTTATAAGATTTCAAAGTCAAAAAAGAAATGAAAAAATTAGACCTTACAACTCTTATTATTTTCCGTATTTTGTATAACATTAAACATTTGATAAATTTTTAAAGGACAATTTCATGAGTTCATTTATCTTCCACTTGAGATCTTAAAATTTAGGAAAGTACTCACAATCATCCTAAAATTTTGTAGTGGTGATACATTCACTATTCACTGAGGCAGCACGAGCTTGGCTCGAGAAGAGCAATTTTTATTTTTTTATTTTTTGATAATCTTATTTTTTTTAAAATTGATAATATTATTAAAAAAATATTTCTTTAATTAGTAAGTTAAAAAAAAAAAAGATGATTCAGGATACTATCAGGACAATCTCTTGGTGGGTTTAGTATTTTCCCAAATGTGCAAATTAGGCAGGTTTGGAAGATACATCTTAACTCAAAATTTTTATCTTAATTCAAAATTTTCATTTTATCATTACAATTTTATCAAATTTTTACATAAAATATAATAAATAATTTAACTTTTTTAAATTTCAAAATAATAATAAAATTCTATTTAGTTACACGATGATATGTTTTGAATAATAATAAATAAAATATTATTTTAATATAATATTTTAGTATTAATTTTATATTGAAATTAAAAAAAATTAAACTATTTATTATATTTTATATAATAATTTAAAAAAATTATAATAATAAAATAAGATAAAATTTTTAATTTTAATTAACTAATCCAGACAAATGATATTTTAAATTTTTATTTTAATTTAAAATTCTCATCTTAATTATCAAATCTGTCCAAAAAAGCTGAGTAGCTGCTGGGTGAACTTGCATTTACATCCCTGTCTCCATCACTCTCCCAGCCCTTTCAAACTTGCACGCAATGCGCTCCGAGTGGAAAAGCAACCCGGCGACCCACCTTCTGTAGTGTGTAAAGGAGTATCGTCGGGAATGAAGTTGAAGTATTAGACACGATCATGGCAGTGCTACTCTCGGCCTCTGCTTCTGCTGTAACTCTTAAAACATTGTCACCACCATCGCTAACCAAGTCCAGCCTTCCCTTTATCTCCACCAATATCCCAAGCCTCTCTTCAAGAAAATCACCCACTACGAGTAGAGACAGAGCAAGTAGACGTCTTTCTCTTCCACGTGTAGCTGCTCCTCCAACCACACCAGCATCTGGGGAGAATCGACAAGAAGAAGAGGATGTGATAGAAGGGTATGGAGTTGAGGATGAGCACGGTGAGGAAAGCTCGGCCAATGCCAAGTTCGCTTGGAGGGATCACTGGTACCCGGTTTCTTTGATCGAAGATTTGGACCCTCTGCTCCCTACCCCGTTTCAGCTTCTGGGTCGAGATCTCGTGCTCTGGTTCGACAGGTCTGCTCGTGAATGGGTCGCTTTCGACGACAAATGTCCCCACCGCCTCGCGCCCTTATCTGTAAATTAATTTTCTTCATTTCTTCTTGATTTTTACACTCCAATTTCTGTGCAAATTGAAGTTATGCTCTGTTTAATTGCTATGAAAGGAAATTAAACTAATTGAACAAACTTTCACGTTATATTTGATTTTTTAAACAATAGGTAAGCAATTCGATGGATATGTTGCTAAATAATTAATTCGGTAGATAAATTGGTATAGGATATATGTTGGTATAGATAAAATTGCTACATGCTCTGTTTTCTCCCCTGTTTTTTCCTCTGTTTTTTTTGGTTTCTAGAGGGATTCATGCCCTATTGTGTCCCGAAATGATGTAATATATAAAATCAGATTTAAGGGTTTCTTTATATCTTGTAAATTATCCATGAAGAAGTGAGGAATTGGGTTCTTCATGTCTTTTCGCGATCCTGATGAGTTCATATGGTTTGTAGGAAGGGCGGATTGACGAAGCTGGCTACTTGCAGTGTTCATACCATGGTTGGTCATTTGATGGATGCGGATCTTGTGCAAGGATCCCTCAGGCTTCATCTGAAGGTCCTGAAGCTCCTGCTGTTAAGTCTTCAAGAGCATGTGTTACGAAGTTCCCAACGTTGCAGTCACAAGGCCTACTCTTCGTTTGGCCGGATGAGAATGGATGGGAAAGAGCACAAACCACCAAGCCTCCCAGGTGTTTAATTCAGTTCATAGCTGCAATCTGCTTCCAATTATTTTGATTTTATTTCATTAAGTAGAGGATGTGGATTCATGATGATATTAAAGTTGATGAATAAAAAATTCACTGCAAACTGAAAAAAAAAAAAAAAAAAAAAAAATTCACTGCAATGTCATGAATGTTTAAAAAAAATTGTTTTGTTATGTAGGCTGCCTGATGACTTTGATAAACCTGAGTTTTCATCGGTGACAATTCAGCGTGATCTGTTCTATGGCTATGATACCCTCATGGAGAATGTATCTGATCCTTCCCACATTGATTTTGCTCATCACAAGGTATATACTTGTGACAATATACAAACCGAATTTATGCAATTGTGGTGCTGCCCTATGTATAAAAATCAAATACATTAGTATGATAGTTTGGCCAATTGATAGTGGATGAATTTTGGTAACTCTTCAATTGTGATGCTGCCCTGTGTATGTGTTGTGTGCATTGTGAGTTCAGTTTTTAATTCAATAAGTAGATAATCAAACCTGATTCTCGTCATGGATATGTGCTTTTGATAACCCAACCACTATAGCATATATGGAACTAACGTTACAGCTTGCTTGTATTTGGAGGGGTGCTCATGGTTGACTTTCTCTTTTCTCTGATATTACTTGAGACAAGTGGTGTCAGGATGAAATAGGTTTTACTTCTGACTCTTTACAACACTCGGAGAGTAAGTAAAATCTGGTTCTGTAAAAGCAGAAATCAGTTGATATATTGTTGTCTTGCAGGTGCCTGTGGCAAGTCTAATGCTAAGACCTAAGTACTTGTAATTTTCATCAATATTTAAAAGTTGACTCTGCATATATTTTTGACTTTATTGGTTTATAAGATTGAGAAATACAAGCAACACCATATCTGTTCAACTGAAATATTATGGGAAAGTTGCTAAAGAGGCAACTTGCTAAATATGGAAGAATGGTAAATGTTTGCGCTTTTTATAATGGATGACTTTTTTTGGCATAATATTCATGCACCTAAGGGAACTTGAACCCTAGACATCACCTGCCACTCCATACTTAGGGTGCTTCAAAGTATAAATCTATTTACAGGTTACGGGAAGAAGAGATAGAGCCAAACCTCTGCCTTTTAAGTTAGAGTCTAGTGGTCACTGGGGCTTTGCAGGAGCCAATGATGGTAACCCAAAGATCACTGCCGAGTTTGTTGCACCTTGTTATTATATGAATAAGTAAGTTTACCACTCTTGCATAAGCTGTTAAAGCTGCATATTCTTGCATTTACCTTTGATAATGTGGTATTTGTATGATACTAATAAAATCTCACGACTTTGATTCTTGTATGTGGTTGCTTAGAAATTTGAGTCCTACTCATACATGCATTGATGTTTAACAGAATAGAAATAGATGCAAAGCTTCCGATAGTTGGCGATAAAAAATGGATAATATGGATTTGTTCCTTCAATGTGCCAATGGCACCTGGGAAGACTCGATCTATTGTTTGCAGTGCCAGAAACTTCTTCCAGTTCACAGTACCAGGGCCTGCCTGGTGGCAGGTAAGAACTCTAGGACCATTTTTCTTCTGTATTTAGCTTAAAGTGGCACCAATTAGTTGGGCATTCCGATCAGTTAGCTCTTTTAGTTAAATTCTTTCATTGATCATTTTTATTAGCTTGCTATTTTCTTATGCAAATTATTGTAATTGCTTCACTTAGATAAGCAAACATGTTCAGTTTGCCCTCTTGTGAAAAGAATAAATCTCATCTTGATGTTGCATCACAGTGGCTCCTTGTGCTATAATTCCATTGGTGTTATAGCTGAGTAATGATAAATTTTGCATCAAAATGCGTTTCAATAATATCTGATTTTTATTTCCATTTTAACCAGTGATCGTACCCTTTTAACTTAGTTCCTATTATGTATGCAATGGTGTTAGGTGGTTCCTAGATGGCATGAGCATTGGACTTCAAATAAGGTGTATGATGGAGACATGATTGTTCTCCAAGGTCAAGAGAAGATATTTCTTTCAAAGACAAAGGAAGGTTCTGCTGATGTTAATAAGCAGTATACGTCAATAACATTTACACCCACCCAAGCTGATCGCCTTGTCTTGGCATTTCGAAATTGGTTGAGACGACATGGGAACAGCCAACCTGAGTGGTTTGGCATGAGCAACCAACAACCTTTGCCATCAACAGTTTTATCAAAACGTCAGGTGTGGAAACTTACTGCCACTCACATTTTTAGAGCAGGTCTATATTGAGTTTGTTGAATTTTGTTCCTTGATTTTTTTGATAATACAGTATAGACATGCTATTTAGTTTCTAAGATGAGAGCAATAAAAATATTGCAATTTTATAACCAGATGGGGGAAGGCTCTTTTCTTTAAGACCCTGAACCCTTCTTTTATTTAGTTAATTTTCAATTTTTTTAGATGCTAGGACATATACAAACATGCCTATATACAAAGGTATATCATGTTTTAAAATGACACCATAATCTCAACAATTAAGAGATGTCAGCACAGCGTACAAGGTACGTTAGTATTGCTACTGATTTGTTCTAGTTCTGTTTCCATTGGGTTTTGCAGATGTTGGACAGATTTGAGCAGCACACTCTAAAATGTTCATCATGTAAAGGAGCTTATACAACATTCCAGGCATTGCAAAAGTTTCTAATTGGTGCAGCAGTTATTTGCTGTTCAACGGCTGGGATTCCATCAGATATGCAATTACGGATTTTCTTGGCCGGGCTTGCACTTCTTAGTTCTGGCTCGGCTTATGCTTTGCATGAATTGCAAAAGAACTTTGTATTTGTTGATTACGTGCATTCTGAAATCGATTAGAAAGAGAGAAAATACTTGTACAGATAACTTGTCATTCAAGTCTTTGTATGAAGATTGAGAATTATAAAGAATATATGCCAAAATTGTACAGATAACTTGTCATTCAAGTCTTTGTATACACTCTGAAAATGAGCCACCATTATGTTTTGAGATTGGTAAATTTGTGGGAATTATCCTCTCAAATAGTGTTTTTTTTTAAAAAAAGAATATACACAGCCTACAAATTCAAGCCATCCTTATTCCTAGCTGTCACACACAGTGGAAAGGGAGAGATCTCTACCCTTGTTATTGATAGTGGACACAACCATGATCATATACGAGAGATCCATCCCCTCAATCATGGTTGTATTCATTACAACCTCATCGCTTGCATTGTCTACTGCTTGTGATTGGAGGGGTGGGGGGAGATGAGATTTCCCTTTCCTACCTCAAGCTTTTGTCTCAGCATGAAGTGGGAGATCCCCCCATCGCTATTTTTAGGAAAAAGATAAAATGTTCACCCCATCGCGTGTTGATGGGCACATACAGCGTGACGAGAGAGATCTTTGCCTCTTTGCCCTTATCATTTGAGATGGACACAACTATACTAATAAAGAGGAAAGATATATTCTTCCAACTGTGTTCACATCGATCACATTGCTTGCACTGATCATGTGTTGGATATGGAGAATCCACCTCCAATATTCACACTTTTTATCATCTCAATACCAATAGATACACGAGTCAAGAGTGAATTTGGAATAGAAAACATAACTACATATTTATAATGTCCGAATCCCCATTTTGCCCACGTATAAATAACAAAATTACATTAATTGGGTTTCTACGAATGTATTAATCTTAACCACTGTAACGCATATAATCGGACTAAAATCATATATTTTTAGAAACATATCAGTAGTCCAATTGTCACTTTATTAGTCACTCTCAATAAACATTACAAACATCACACAAACTTTATTTTAACAATACATGATTTATGGCCGATATAGGTTTAAAATTTTTATGTTCAATCACTTTTATGTATTTTTTATACATTTTATTAATGTGATGGGTTTTGTCACTTTTTTAAATATATAATAATTATTTTAATTATCATATCAGTAGAGTGTATAAAAAATACGAAAAAAATGACTAATAATTAATATTTTGCCTTAAATCAACCTTAAATTAAGGAGAGTGAGACCCAATATCTCCCGGAAGAGCGGGGGAGATCCGTAGGTTGTTGGTTGTCTAAGATATTCCGGCAAAAGAATAATAAAAAGAAATTAATGCGTTAAATTAATAAAAACTCTCGTGGAAAGCATAGGTAATAAAGATTAGAATTCTCAAGTTCTTAACTCAGATTAGCTTCAATCATAACTTGGGACAACCTTAATTACCTTAATGATTATCTTTTTTGCCATTTCGATTCGGATTTCTGGGCGAGGAACTTGATATGTGAAGAGAGGGAGAATCCAGAGTGAGAAGTTAAAGGAGCAATCCAAGTACAGAAAGTATAAAACGCAAACAAAATATCCGTAACATATTAAGCTTTAAAACGAAAAGTGGCTGCCTATCTGACTCTCCTGATATCCACTTTTTTTGCGGCTTCCTTTCTCTATTTAAGCGGGTTTCTTCCAACATTTTGTACTTTTCCTTGATCTTCAAATCCACCGTTCCTCTGCGCATCAAAAAGATTGTCACTTTCTATTACCCGGCTCTCAAACACTCTCGCTCTCGGCTCTATGCTCAGATCGAACAATTGCTTCTTCACTGACTACGGTTAGGGTCGGGGGGATTTTTACGTGTACATCTCTTTCTCGTTCCCTCTATCTTTCATCCACCTTCTTGCTTCTCATTCTTCACTGGGCTTTTTCTTTTTCTTTTTTTCTTAAACTTCCTAAGCTGGGTCTGGGAACCTCTCTGTTCTTTCTTTTCTGATTAATATTATTTTTCTGACTAGAGGATCAGAGTTGAACTGAATGTCGGTTTTCACGTTCGTTCTTGATTTATCGGCTTCTTGTTTATTTTTCTATACGTTTGAACAAAGCCTGCATTTGAAAAATTCTATGTCAATATTGGTGAATTCCGGTATTTGAAACGAGCTCCTATGGACTATCTTGGCGTTTCCTATCGTCTTTATTTTTTTTTAACTTTCTAAAATAATTTCCGCTTCAAATTTATCTTGCTGTTTTGGATTGAGTGAGTTTTCTAGGGTTCTGGGGTTTTGAAAATTATCAGTGGCTGATGCCAATCATTTGAGCTCTGCAACTCCTGCAGTCTTCAATATTTCAGGTAAAGTGAAAAGGTCATTTCTTGCCAATTCTGTTCATTATCATTTTCATCATCAGCTTTTGTAGCTTAATAACGATGGGGCTTAGATAGGGCCTTTCCTTATTTTTAGTAAGATAGGTTGTTTATTACTAGCATGAATATGGTAATTATTGTTGTTGCAGTTGTGGTATTTAGTGAAATTCTATTCTTGTCTGTATTTATGAATCTTATTCTCTGTATTTGGCAAAACAATTTTCCTCCAATAAGACCCGAGAACACAAAATTTTCAATGATCCTAGAGCTACTAATTAACTTAGATCCAGTTGTATGTCCTGCTTCTGTCCAGTTCTGGTGCTAATTGGACATCTGGATGTGCACACTTTTCGGCATCTGCCTTTCTCCAGTTCACACAGGAACTGGACTGAAGCCAGACCCTTCAGCATGAATTGAAAACCAAAATAATTCCATTTCCTTGTATGTTTCTCTTTCATAAAGGAGCCGAATGAAACCGAAATGCATGTTCTGTTTTAAATTAGAGATGTTGAAAATGATGAATCAATGTCAAATATATCTCCTAGCCTTCCAACGTAACGATGTGGGCTTGATACCCCATACTCGCTTATGTCTATAAATGGCTGGGTAAATGGCTGTGGAGATACCAATTGGAGAGGAATTCGTTGTGGAAGGAAGTTATTGACTATAGACATGGTAGTGGCTGGGGGGGTTGGTGCTCTAAATTAGTGAGAGGGGGGTATGGTGTGGGCTTGTGGAAATTTATTAGGAGGGGCTGGTTGTGTTTTGTAAATCATATCCGTTTTGTAGTTGGAGAGGGAACCAGAATCAGGTTTTGGCATGATGTTTGGTGCGGTGAGAATGCTCTTGTAAGTGCTTTTTCCAGCTCTTTACGGAATTGCTACTAACAAGGAGGCTTCTGTGGCGGATCTTCACGCACTTTCTCATGTTCATCACCAATGGAATGTCCTTTTTAATAGGGCTAATCATGATTGGGAATTGCAAACAGTTTCAGATTTTTTCAGGTTGTTATACTCCTTTGGGAGGCTAACGGCACAAGGGGATAGGATACAATGGAGGTCCAGTGGCAGCAAGAAGTTCTCCGTGAAGGCATACTACAAATTATTGGCATCTCAAGGTATTGAAACTTTCCCGTGGAAGAGTATTTGGAGGTCTCGTGTGCCTTCCAAAGTGGCCTTCTTTGTATGGATTGCGGCGCTTGGGAACATGTTGACCACGGATAACTTGACAAGGAGGGGGCTCATAGTGATGGATTGGTGCTATTTATGCAAAAATCATGGAGAGTCAGTGGATCACTTATTATTGCACTGTGAGGTGACAAGAACGTTGTGGAATGATATTTTTAGAAGAACTGATGTTGCTTGGGTAATGCCTCTGAGGGTGGTTGATTTACTCGCTTGTTGGAAGGATATCCACGGCTGTTCTCATGTGATGGCAGCATGGAAGATGATACCGTTGTGTATTATGTGGTGCATATGGTTGGAAAGGAAGGCGCGGTGTTTTGATGATAGGGAGCGTACTCTGGTGGAACTTCAGATTTTTTTCTTGCAAACTTTAATACTCTGGTTTTCAGCCATTGTGCTTAATGGGACTAATGTTCATGACTTTGCCAATCTTCATTCACTTCAATAAAATTTACTTCTTACTTATCAAAAAAACAAAATTAATTGCTTCTATATTAGAGTTAATATTTATTGTTTTATTTATTAATCATATTATTCATTATTATTCTATATTATTGTATTCTGAATTATAGGGAATATGCAGTGAATAATTTTTAGCTTTCTGATAATACATGTATTTTTGTTGAAATTATTCAAGCGCCTTTGAGTTCATTTAACCTACTTTCAGTACGATAATTTTGTTCAAGATAGGTTTCATGGTCCATAACATTCCACAGCTTTGTGTTTCTTTGCCTTCAATATATATGCTTTTTGTAATCCTCCACCCCCTCCTCTCTCAACTGGATCAGTGCACTAGACCATCTGGGTTTTGGAAATGGGGTGAATTAAAGACTTTGAGGTGACTCTAATGAGTTTTGCAAGTTATCTAATCTTGTATTCAATTGGGTAAAAGTTCAATTCTTCTAAGTTTTTTCCTGCTTTGAATTTAACAAATTTAGTGCTTTGTTTCTATTTTATTGGTGCTGGATGTCCGTGAATGAAGTCTCGACCAATCTTGAGGGCGCACAAGCATTTGGTAAAGAGTTTCCCACAAGTGCACCTTGGGTAATTCAAGGGTAAATTCTTCTGGTCCGATGGCCCCTAAAAGTTATTTGCACAAGCGAGTTTGAACCTTAAGACCCGGAAGGAGCATACCACCAAGACCAAGGCCCTTACCACTCGAGCCTACCATGAGTTTTAGGTTTTGTCCTCTGTTAGGTTGCGGCAAAAGGAAAAAAATAGCATAATAAAAGCTTTGGCTCTTAAAGTTTTTTGCACTTTGGGACATGTGAGAAACCAAAAGTCTCTCGGTTTCTTACATAGAGTTATAAAATCCCTTCTACCTTCCTCTAAAAGATTGCTGATAAAAATGCATGAAAACTTGCTGCCGTCTTTTGCCAATAAGTCATATTCTAGTGTAAAATGTATTAAAAGGCCTTATAGTTTGGAAATTTCCTGCTCAAAAGTGTTGGAGGTACGGTTTAACTTGAATTTCATCAAAGCATTCTTTGTGGATAGCATTAGTTTCTCAGGCTTCATTCAGGTCTGAATGATGCAGTGTAAAATGAATTTCAAGGATATCTGATCTGTTTCTTGAAATACAATTGTTTTATTTCTGAATTGAGGGCAAGTTTTTCCTTGGTTGGTACTCATGGAACTGACAGTTTGTGGTGGGTACCTGCTAGAAAAGGTACCTTTTCTGTTCATTCCTTCTATAAGTCCTTCACATATCTGTAGAACAATCACTTTCCTTGGAGAAGGATTTGGAGAAATAAGGTGCCTCCCAAGGTGGTATTTTTTGCTTGGATAGCTTCTTTGGACAAAATTTTGACTATGGATAATTTACAGAAACGCCGGGTGATTCTTGTTGACTGGTGCTGTGTGCAGAAAGAGTAGCAAGACTGTGGATCATCTTATGCCACATTGTGAGGTTGCTAAAGCGTTATGGGATGCTGTCCTCAGATGGTTAGAGATAGAAGCGGTACTGTGGTTGAGCTTCTGGCCAGCTGGACGAACCTAGGTGGTATTCCACAAATCACAGCTATGTGGAAGATGGTTCCTATTTGTATTCTATGGTTCCTATGGAATGAATGAAATGATCGGACTTTTGAAGATAAGGAGCACTCATTGGAGGAGATTAGATTATTCTTTGTTAAAACTTTATTCCTATGGGCTAAAGCTGTAGATTTCAATGGCCTAGACTTTCATGATTTTCTTGTTTCCATTGTTCCTCCTAACAATATGTTATCTCTTGTATACCCCTTGTGTACTTGGGCTATGCCTATTCTTATTAATATAATCTTTTACTTGTAAAAAAAGTTTTTCCTTGGTCTATTGTCTTCTTTTTCCTTCTATTTTCATTTCGTGTTTATTCTCTCTTTCTGATATAAACAAAGCTGCTGCAGCTAATATTTCCCATTGATTAATCTGTATGTTTTGCTTCCACATGTTCTGATATGCCAACTCACTTGCTGCATCTTTATTTGTTGGGATGTTAATTTTCATGATCTTTTAGGAATATCTGAGGAGAGATGATGGGCACAGTGAACAAGAGTGAGAGCTCAAAAAAGTCAAAGGGTAGGCGAGATTTGGAATCAGTTGAAGAAGCTAAAGCTGAAGGAGATTTGGAAGGAGTTCCATTGAAGAAAGGCCCTTGGACATCAGCGGAAGATGCAATTTTGGTGGAATATGTTGAAAAGTATGGAGAGGGGAACTGGAATGCTGTACAGAAGCACTCAGGACTTTCCCGGTGTGGGAAAAGCTGCCGTCTACGATGGGCGAATCACCTAAGACCAGATTTGAAGAAGGGTGCATTCACTCCTGAGGAAGAGCGCCGTATCATTGAAATGCATGCTAAGATGGGAAACAAATGGGCTCGAATGGCTGGAGAGGTTAGTGAAAATTTTCGACTTTCAGTCGTAGTTTCCTAATAAGTATATTCTGATATATATATATATATATATATTTTATGAGTATATTCTGATATGTCTAGTTACTTTTAGATGTGAATGGTATTTTCATTTATAAGGTACATCTCATGCCCATGTTTAATGGGCAGACAGTGGACTCTGTGTCTGCACACTCAAATGCACCCACATATTTAGATAAATATTGATGCAGGCCAGTTTGCGTTACTCTTTGGAAAATTTTTAACCATGAAAGCCAGTGATATCGATCATGCCCAAGATAGTGAAAATTAATAACTAAAGTCTTGTTGTTGTTTCAAGTCCAGCTGAATATTTCTGAGATTAGTCAAACAAGAAGAAATTATGCGACTTCATGGGGAGTGGCAGACGGAGCTCTGTAATGGACGCAAGCCTTAGAGTTGGAGGCTTGGAGCCCATTTACAAATCATAGGGGAGTTTGAACTGGTCAATTTGGCTGAATGAGTTTGAGTTATTATATTAGGAGTTATCATGGTTTTGAAGATGTCTTATTAGTTGTTTTTTTAATTTTTAATTTTGATTGGTCAAAGAATTTTAAATCCATTTAGAGTCTCTACGTACAGTTGTTTCTCTTTAGTTTTTTTGTTGGATTGCTTTTGAGTATTTGGTAGCTCTAAACGTTGGAGTCATTTGGTAAAATCCACAAGGTTTCAGAGTTTTCTTATAATGTGGATTTAGTGCTTAAATCGATTTTAAAATTTTTTATTTATGATTATATATAAGGACAATGTCAAGCATATGTAAGGGAGTTGTTGATTATTATTATTATTTGAAATTGAATTATGGAAATAGCCTATGAGAGTTTTTTCAATGTTCATGTGATCCCAGATGATTGGTGTGCTGAAATGGCCGCTGATGTGAACATGGTGCCGTATAACTGTCTGTGCTTCTTAGTCTCATAACCCCAAGTTTCCTTTTGACACCAACAGAATTGTTCAATACTATAGTTCTGGAACATGGCAATCTTTTTGGGTTAAATACCAAATAGCTCCTATGGTTTGTCCTTTAGACAAATTACTCCATGATTTTTACTTTTGAACTTTTCCACTCCCTATATTCTCAACTTCGGTCGTTTTGATCATTCTGTTACAGATCTGTCAGATCCGCTAACAGAGCTCCTGTCACGTGGCTTACAGATTGGGAGGGGAGGTCCCCTCTCGATCAAAGGGCCTTTCTCACTGCCACCCCAAATCCACCCGGTGACAAAATTGATTTGGGAGGGAACCTCTTGTCCCGTCCTATAATATTTTAATTTAGATTTTTATTTGTTTTTTTCTTTATTTTTAAATATTTTTTATTGTGACATGTGGATGTACACACAGCTAAAATGATGTGTGTTGCATTGTAATTGGCGATGATGTGGCTTATGAGCCATGTGGCAAGGGCTCTGCTAATGGGTCTGACGGGTTTGTAATGGAAGGATCCAAACGACCGAAGTTGAGAATATAGGGACGAAAAAGTTCAAAATTAGAAGTCAGTGATTAATTTGTCTAAAGGTCAAAACACAAGAATTGATTAGTAGCGGCGATCCTGTTGGCTTCCATAGATTTGGGTTGGGTCTCTTTTTTCCAAGATTTGTTAGGAGCGGCGATCCTGTTGGCTTTCACAGAACTTTTTGACGGACATCGGCAACCTCTTTGCTGGCCTCTGACGTCGGCCTACCTTCGGCAACTGGTTTCTTTTGAGTTGGGCATTTTTCCAGATTTTCTCGACAGAATGAAGCCCCGTATAGCTTGAAAAGCCTCTACTTTTGAAGTTGTATCAGTATGGGTCAAATGGTGCGTTTTTGGGTGGAATCGAAGGCTTTTGAGTTTTTGCCAAAAACTTGGAGGTCTTCTTTAAAAATAGTGGAGAGGGGCAGAAGGTTTTGGAGATCGGTAGTAATGGGTCGGAATGGTATAGATTGGTTGATTGCTACGGTGGGAGAAGCATTAATGGCGAGGAGAAATACAGATTATACAAAACACTTGCATGAAGGTAACAAAGAATTTATGACCCAACGATGCTCCAACAAGCATGGTTGGTATCTAACTATCATCGAATATGGTGGAGGAGGCCGGCGAAGCAGTGTTGTAATTCCTGAAGGGCATGAAGGACAAGGTTGGGATAAGTTTGCACCGGAATTATGCAGAGCTGCCGATTTGCCTTGTGATGAGGGGTCAAGAAAGGAAAAGAAGATCGAGAACACCAGACCAAGCACATCCAAGGTGGCGAAGCGATCGTATGCGGTAGCTCTGAAGATGGGTCATGCTTTTGTGGCTCAGAGTAAGGGGAATGGTGAAAGTGGTCTGCAAATCATGCAAGCTCAGAACCAGCTTGAAGCGATGCAAAATTCTCTAAAGGATATATGGAAACCCAACTTGCCGAGTTGAAGACAGCGATAGCTTTCTTGTCAACAAAAATAGACACGGTTTCAGCTGGAGGCAATAGGGCTGTTAAGACTAAGATAGGCCTGATTCCTTTAAATTCAGATAAAGGAAAACGGAAAATCGGATTCGGTCCTGTCCCTATAATCAGTTCTAGGAGAGCGTGGCAAGTCAAAAGGAAATCTAGGTTATTTGAAGTGGGGTCTTCGTCGAATGTTGGTGTAGAGAATGCAGTAATGGAATTTCATTTGCCTCAAGTAACACAGGATAAACCGTTAGGCGGGGTTACACCCTTGTCCGAAAATGGTAAAGGAGATGTAGGTTCTGCTAAAGTTGCTCGTTTAGGGTCGCCTGAGGTGAAGGGACTTGCTGTCACCCCAGAAGCTCTAATGGGGTTGGAAAGAAACGATGGAGTTGATGAGGAGGTATGGGACTTGTCATTAGTGCCTTGCGTGGAAGAAAGTCCAGAATTGGGAATGCAATTGGTTAATGTGTCTGAGGATAATGTTGCTCCCCTGGTCTCTTTTCCTTCGATAGCGGATTGGATTTTGCCTTTCGTGGGGATTTCACATGGAGGATGCGAAGACTAGTTCAATGAACTAATCACCGCAATCAAGGCAAGCCACACGCTTGAAACCAAAAGTTTCAAGAAAAACAGGGAGTTACAGCGTCTTTCTTGGGCAATTAACTATGACACTAAGGGAGGTAGCTCAGTTAGAGGGAAGTCTAAAGGGAGGGCAATGTGAAGACGGGAAACACAAGAGGTTGGGGTTTGGCTTGGGTATTAATTATATGGGAAACAAGGGGTTCAGGTTCAGTGTAATTTTTGGGTAGTTTTGGGATTAGTGTATTGTGGGTTGTTTTTGGGTCATTTAGGGCGCTTTATTATGGACTAGGTGTTTTCTTGTATACGGTCAGTGTACTTGATTACTCCTTTTGATATATAAAATATTTTTACTTAAAAAAAAAAATTAGTCCTGTTTTTCCTAACTTAATTGGTTCTCAGTTGATTGCTTTTTTTACTTTTGTCTTGACTGGGTATGTGTGCAATATTAGCATGATGTACAATAGCTAGAGTTTTGGTACTTTGCTACTAAACAACATTGACAGTCCCAATTAAGAAGATACTTCTGTTGTTGTGCCTTGTTTTTCCTGGTTCTTACTTTGTAATGCGCTGGTTCGATGGCCAACTTTTGCCACATTTGTTCTGATTAACACTTCGTATTGAGCAGCCATTAAATTTCCATCTGAAGGGTTTGGCTCTTGAGAAAATGGGATAAATGTCAAAAACCGTAGTAACATCTTAAGTTCTCGAGCCCACTCTTCAAAATTAGGCTGGCTATATTGCTTAATTATCTCTTGTTTGACTGACAGAAGAACAAAATTTCTCTTCAGGCAGATGTTTGATGCTGATGTCAGGAGTACAAACGGATACACTTGAGTTTTCAGCATATATACCCTCATTTTTGGATACCTGCTCTACTTAAAAAAAAAAAAAAAAAAATTGGATTCTTACTCCCTTTTTTTGAAAATAGAAGCATTCCAAGTTGAATCTATATAGTCTGAAATTGGGAAGAAACATTCTAATTACTGCAAATGCATTATATTGGTTGGTGAAATGGCTATAACCATTCATGTAAGATGTTTATAGTATTGGCTTGCTTTCAATCCTTTATGTTCCTAAACCCTATATCATACAGATATGCAACAATTGGTTATTTCAAACCAACTGAGCTTATTATGAATTTTTTGGATTTGTCATGTGAACAGCTTCATTATACCTATAAATTATGGAGTCATGCTAGGCTGCCGCCCAGTAATGACCACTGGGTGTGCCGCCTAGCACAAACTTCTCTTTAATTTTTTCGTTCTTTTCTTTTTTTCATTTTTTGAACATATTGAAATATTTAAAAAAAAAAATTACCTGTACACTAAAAATCACTTCCTTAATCATTAAGTTCAAAAAAAAAATTTTAAAAAAATATAAAAACATGAGCGGTCAAAATAAGGGGGCAAATCCCTGCAGCATAGTAGCATTTTCCTAAACTATGTTCCTTTTGAGGCAAGTAATCTGCCAGTTTCTTACTTAAGTTCACACTACGAATCTTTGGTATTGAGGGAAGCTAGTTCGAAAAGGTTTTCAAGAAAAGTTGGGATAACATTTGTTTTCTCACATAAGAAAATTGGTACCTTGTTAAGATTAGATTTGTTTATGAGGCAGACCTTAAAAACCTCTTTATGTGAAGAGGATGAGTCACAGAACCAGTGGGATGGGGCTGTATGTCTAAAATTAGGGGTTATTGGATTGTCTGTGATCAGAAAAGAGGGGGAAAGTTGGGGTGGGGTGAGGAAAACGGGATGAAGAAGTCTAGATTGGGGCTTCTGGAATTCAGTCCTTTGAGTTGGATGTGACAACAAAGTCCCTGGAAACCCAACTTGATAATATGTACTAAATTAATACTCCTGGATTAACAGTTAAGAACCTATCAGCTAAAATAAAAGCTCCAACAGTCAAACAAGCTAGATAAATCCTAGGTGGGGCCTGCAGCACCATTGCCGGCCTAAGTTAAAATATGTGCTTTAGAATTCAGATTCCCATCTCTATTGTAAACCTTCCTCAACCGTTTATATGTCCCCATCAGTTGGATGTTGATACCACATATATTTCTGATTGTGGCTAGTTGAGTGATATATGAAAGATCCCATTTTTGTTAATTGTAGATTATTCATCCATTTACACTGGTTCCATCATTTTCCGACTTTCTTTTCTCTCACTATAAACAGAGACTAAGTTTGAAATATTCATGGTTGTATTGCAAATCACGCATTTCTAATCCCTTACAGCTGAAGACAGCTGTATGGTGAGCTCGGTGTTGACTATGTTTTGCCTTTTACCAGTCTTGTAATGCTACATTACTTTACCAATATGTTTATTTGCATGTTTATTTGTTTATTCATTTTTGTCTTGTATGCTCATGTGTTCAGATATAGACTGACCTATCAACCTTTTGACATTCTTCCTTCTCTCCCTGTAGCAGCTGCCTGGTCGTACGGATAATGAGATAAAGAACTACTGGAATACAAGAATTAAGAGACTACAACGATCCGGTACACCAATTTATCCACCTGACGTGTGTTCTGTGGTAATGAGTGGTAGTGAAGACAATAATCACAATGGGATGTTGACCACCGGGGACGCACAGCATCATGATCACTTGCAGGGAGATAATTTTGAGATTCCAGTTGTAGAACTCAGTAATTTATTCGATCATGGGTATCTCTCCTACACCCCAAAGCTTCTTGATATACATGCGAGCAGCATGCTCCAACAAGGTGTTAGTTCATCCGATAATTATGACTTGCTGTTCCAAACAAGGCATCCCCCCAGATGCCTTCAAGAGTCAGAGGCGCTGTTACCTGGTCTGGATGGCAGTGTCAGCAGTGCTATCCCAGTCTTCAATCACTGTGTGGATTATACTTGTGATCGGAAGGCTGCCAAATCCTTTAACTTGCCGCTTTCATTTGATCCAGATCTTGACACCAGTAACCAGTTACCATTAGGTGTTCCTTCTGGCAGCCATGCCCTTTTAAATGGCAATTCTTCTTCTTCCGAGCCCATATCCGTGGCTATGAAGTTGGAGCTCCCTTCACTCCAATATTCAGAAACTCGACTGGGTAGCTGGGGCAAGCCTGCTTCCCCACTTCCTTTACTCGAGTCTGTTGATACTTTGATCCAGTCTCCTCCGACAGAGCAGACCCATTCAGGTTTTCTCTCACCAAGGAGCAATGGTCTGTTGGAAGCAATAGTCTATCAGTCACGTACTCTGAAAGAATCGAGGAAGAATCCACCCCAAAAAAGTTTGGATACTTCTGTTATGCCAGGAGATGTGGTGAAAGGTTTGTCCACCAATCCATGTGAGACATATGGTGACCCAAATTCACCTTTGGGCCATTCTACTGCATCAGTATGCAGCGAGTATACTCCTGTCGGTGGAAGCTCAAGGGATGAATGCCAATCAATTGAAACCATGCTGCGTGAGAATGTTGAAAACTGTTTATTCACTCTGTAAGATGAAATATGTAGTTATGTTGATAAAGTTTGCCATTCATTCTAATGCAGGTAGTGATGCTATGTCTGAAACGTTCAATCAGGATCCAAGTCATTACGTCGTAAAGAAAGACAATTCAAATCAGAGAAACTTTATAAGGCCTGATGTTTTACTTGACCTGGGTTGGTTTGGGAATAGTAATCAGCATCGTTAAAGATCAGTTCATGCAGATGCTGTATTATGCACTTTTTAGTGAAGAATTCAGCAATGGCTACTCCCAGATAAGGCACTGTGACTATTACGTTCTTAACACGACTTGGATCTTGTGCATGCATGAGATAAAAATCTAATGAAGATCGTTGAAATCGTCAGGGATCTTCTGTAGCCTGCTTGTTATAATTTGTGCTTTGGTGCTGATCTTGGAAGATTTAGTTTCAGGGGCAGAAGAATATTTCCACCAAAGAGGAGTGCGAAATTATTTTATCCTAGGCGTATTGATCAGAATTAATGGTGTTGATCTTCAATGGTTATTATTGTCTCGTTGTTTACTTGTGATCATTTGCTTTTATTTGTAAGAGATACTGTGGAGAAGAAATTCAATCACATTATGAAATATGGGTAATGGTCAAATTTGATGGCTTTATCCTTCTTGTTTGGTCCTTTGAAATGACTATCTGCTAAACAGGTTTTGCCAATTAATCTCCATTCTTGCTTGCTTCTTCTAATTTTAATTTTTTTAAATTAATTAATTAATTTTATGGTGAAACACTGGAGACTGTGCAAACGCAATATCTTTTATCCTGCTATTAAAACCTCTTCTTGCTTGCGTTTCCAACATTGAAACACTGGTTTGCCGTTAGTTCATTGTCAGACATGTCGCTCCGGCTCGCAATCTAGAGAACAAAAGATGGATGATTTCGTATGGCTTTTGATACCTTAACAAAGGATGCGATTCCTGGTGTGGAGCCCAATTAATGGAAAAATTACGGCTTCCCTCCAGGGCAAGGGTATAACTGTTGAATACTGGATGAAGGAAATTGCACAGGAGTTGATGCATTTTTCCAGCATGACTGAAGCCTTACAATACAGTTGAATGGCCCATGATGATAGCTTGACCGTTGATATGGTAGACATATAGACTTACGTTATTCGGCATAAAAGCTTATGTTTGCGAGCCATTTTGGGAGAAATCAACTATGATTAGTGATTTTATAGTCTTTTATAACCTCTCGTAGCTCTCAATACAATGTAAGAGATAAGGTTTGAAAGAGTTCGAAGAAGATGTTGACCCCGTAGAAGTCTGGAAGGGAGCCAATAATATGAGGAGTCTTTGTATGTAGAGAAGTTTAGAGATTTGTACATATCTTTTTTATTTTCTTAATTCCTCTTTTAGAGTAGTTGGTTCCTACTTTCATTCCTTGAAATAATTGAGTCTTACTTTCTTTATGCCACTTTTAAATTTTTTGTATTTGAGTTAACTTTTTTTTTTTTTTTAATGGAAATATGCTTCATTGCATTCATTCAGTAAACGAAGTTACAACTGTGACTTATAAGTCAGGAGAACCAGACTATAAAATCAACTAACGTAACTGCTCAGGAGCTTCCCTACACACAAAATGACGGACATTGTCTAAAACTTCTAAAACTCTCAAAAGAGAGAGTAACCACTCTATATGACTAGAGACTGGATGGCCCCTCCAACCTCCAAGGAGGCGGAACGCGGAGACAAATACTATGAACAAATAGTCCAATAGCATATACCTAGACTACAACTAAAAAACACAGACAACCTACAAAACAAAACCAACAAAAACAACCCAACTACGAGCACGGCTTGAGCTCCAACGGCACATTCTCCACAGGAAATCGGCATTACGAGCCCTAACGGCACGAACACCCAGCTTGCGTACGGATTATAGAAACCTCCTCAGTGAAGGCCGGCCGTACGACCACTGACCGTAGCATCGCCCGCTGTTCTTAACTCTTTGCCTCAGATTGAGGCCGCCCAACAGCTCACCACCTCACCGTGGACTTCAAATAAAACGTACAAAACACCCAAAATCAACACAAAAACACGGCAGTAGAGGCAGTGAAAATATAAAAACCAAACAGACACCAACAGACCCACTGAAAACGGAGGTGGAAGACACAAAAAACAGAGGTTGTGGTGCAAGAGAAGTTGGAGGAGAGCCGACGGTCGGAATGTGCTTTCTCGAAGTCTGGGGTCCCAGAAAAGCCCCGTTTTGAATCGGTCGGTAGCTCCTCGGTGGCGCGTGGCGGCCACGCTCTGGAGAGTCCGAGACTTCGTCCCGCGCGTGCGGGTTACGTGCCACTCCGTTTGGCGCCGTGTTCGGAGGACTTGAAGATCGGCAGCTGGCAAACATCCTGGCGAGGTGCTTGTTGGCGAACGGCGGTTAGAAGGCAACCCGGTCAGCACTCCCCCTTATTTGCCTGAAAACACAAACTACAAACGAAAACTAAACAAAAACAGACAGGAAAAACAGAATGCTGAGCAAAGAAAAGAGAAAAAAGGGGAGGGGGAGGGAAGAGAAGGGTTCGGCTCCCCCCCCCGGTCGAAGAATAGTTTGGATGTAGGGTTTCTTAGAGAGAAAGGAGAGAGTCTGACTTCAATATCGTTTTGTATTTGAGTTAACTTCTTTTGACTTTATCTATTATTGACCTTATTTCTTATCTTTATCACTTCCTTATCTTATCTTTTCCTGCTCTTATCCATTCCTTTATTATTGGTGATGGGTTTCTAATGGGCTTGGAGTAAGTGAGTTATGCTTTCTGTTCACCATTTTCACATTTTTTATATGAGTCAACTTCTTTTACCTTTATCCATTCTTAACTTTATCTCTTGTCTTATCTATTCCTTTATTATTGGGGATGGGTTTACAATGGGTTTGGAGTAGTTGGGTTCTACTTTCTTTATACAATTTTCACATTTTTTGTATCTGATTCAACTTTTTTTTGCTTAATCTCTTTATGAATTTTTCTCTTCCATATTTTATCTCTTATTGGTCTTATCCATGTCGCCATTTGTTATTGGTGATGGGTTTCTAATGAGCCTGGAGTAGTTGGGTCCTACTTTTTTTATGCCCCTTCACCTTTTTGGTATCAGAGTCAATTTCTTCTGGGTTAATCTCTTCCTGGTCTCATCTTTTGGATTTTTCTCTTCTTTGTCTTATCTCTTTTGGCTCTTATCCATTATTTTAATATTGGTGATGGATTTCCAATGGGTTTGGAGTAGTTTGGCCCTACTTTCTTTATGTCACTTTCACATTTTTTGTATATGAGTCAACTTCTTTTAATTTATCTCTTCTTGATATTTTTTCTTGGCTTTATCTCTTATTATTATTATTTTTAATCTCTTTCTGGTCTTATTTATTCCTTTATTATTGGCAGGGCTGCAAACGAACAGAGCCATTCGTGAACAATTCGAGATCGACTCATATAAACTTTACTCGGACTCGGTTCATTTAATAAATAAGTTGATCGTGAGCACTAATATTGGTTCGAATATTAAACGAGCAAAACTCATATAATCTCGACTCGACTCGGTTTAGGCTCGTGAACAATATTCGTATAAACTCGATTCGACTCGTTTTGAGATCGTCATAATACTCGTAATATTTATATATATACTCTTACATATATTCTTTTATTGTATATATTTTGTGTTATAAACTTATATGTATTATTTTTTATACTTCATATAAGTAATATATTTTGTTACTTTATGTATAACTAGGTGACGAAAGAATAATGTTGAATATAATAATGTATTAAGTTCACAAAAGAATTATTGAGTCAAATGTTTATAAAGAGTAAGCAACTTTAATTTGATTACTACACTTTCTTATCTAATTTCATTTTGATTATTTGGTCATATTTAATATTACTAGTAAGAGGCACATGTGCATAGTGAAAAATACAAATCTATTATAATAAATATTTACATTTTCATATGCTCTTATTAAAATATAATTATTATATAGCATTCACCTAAATAATTATTAAGTATAATAGAAAAATGAATGTATGAAAACAAATATCAATCTGATAGAAAATAAATTGACAATAAGAGAAATATATGGCCTAAAGCATCTTAGTTAAATATAGGTAAAATTTTATCTATGAAAAAAAAGGCTTTTCTTCCAATGTCATTTTTTTAAAGTAGAAACAAGTTTATTGAATTATTTAAACCACATTACAAATGACCAATTGCAAAAAAATTTATTAAGTATTTTTTAAAAATATTTTTTAATTTATTTCATTTTTAAAAGACACTATAAGTCTATAAGAAATAATAAAAATACTATAATAAAAATCTTGTAGGCTTTGGTAATATGAAGGGCCCAGCCCATGTGCTGGAGCCTAGCCCTCTAAACCCCATCCAAAATGACATCGTTTTGGAGCTCGCATAACCCTAGTTTAATCTAATTTTCCCCTCCCCCTCTCTGCGCCACATGACCTCGTCTCCCCGTTGCTTTCCCTTTCTTTTCTTTTTTCTCCTCCCCCTCCCTACGCCGCACAACATCATCTCCCCGTTCTCCTGCTTTCATTTTTTTTTCTTTCTTCTTCTTGCCACCATCTGTGAGTTGCTCTCACTGCCCCCATCGCCACCACCATTGCACCACACGGCTGGGCCTCCCGTTGCCTTTGATTGCCGCCGCAACCCCTCCAATCCTTGCGCTACACTCTGTCATTTTCTCATGGGTTCTGCCGTGCTTCTGTGTGTCACCTGCTGCCACCGGTCCAGCTTAGCTACACGTTCGTCGAGTGGCAAATTTAATTTAATTTGCCACCACCACCTCGTCTCGGATGGGTAGGGCAAATTTAATTTAAATTTAAATTTTTATATTTTATTTCTGAGTAGGGTTTTATAGAGAGTTGCTTGTTTGGGGGGTATAAGTTGTTGCTTGTGGGTCTTTTAACCGACCTTGTTGCTTTGTATGTGTGAAGAAAACGTCAGCCATAGATTTCTAATCCTCTGAATCTTTATGGGTGTTTGTTGGTGCTATTTTTATCTGCATCTTGTTTTGAGATTTTTCCCTCTTGGTTTTCACTCTCTCTATTGAAGCTTTGGCTTTTCTCTGTTGTGATTAATTTTTGCATTGTTTGCTCTCTTTTGCTGCTATGCCTCTCTGATGAGGCTGAGATAGGCCTTCCCTTCGAGCGGTTTGGCCTTTAGGTAGTGGGTTTCAACAAAAACAGGGAATTTAACTCGAGCTCATATAAATTTGTGAATGTATTATACTCGAATTCGAGTTCGAGTCTAATCATAATCTATATGAGGCGAGCCGAGCTCTAGTAGAAGTTTTTAATTTCTGCTGAGCTTGAGTCGAGTTCGAGCTTAGATACATGCTAAACGAGCTCGAGATCCCATGTTTGAATTCGACTCGATTCGGTTTGTTTGCAACCCTAATTATTGGTGATGGTTTCTAATGGGCTTGAAGTAGCTGGGTCCTACTTTTTTTTTATGTCACTTCCACTTTTTTTTTTTGATATCTAGTCAACTTCTTTTGACTTTATCTCTTTTTAGCCTTATCTTTCATCTTTCCTGTATTATCTCTTTCTACTCTTATCCATTCATTTATTATGGGTGATAGGTTTTCAATGGGTTTAGAGTAGTTGAGTGACTGAGTTCTACTTTCTTTCTCCCACTTTCACCATTTTTTGTATATGAATAAACTTCTTTTGGCTTTATGTATTTTTGGCCTTATCTCTTGGTTTGATCTCTTCCTTATCTTATTTCTTCTTAGTTTTATCCATTCCTTTATTATTGGTAATGGTTCCCCAATGGGCTTAAGTAGTTGAGTTTTATTTTCTTCCTACCACTTTCACCTTTTTTGTATCTAAGTCAACTTCTATTGACTTTATCTCTTCCTAGTCTTATCTCTTATCTTTATATTTTTCTTGTATTATCTCTTCCTAATTTTATCCATTCAATTTTTTTTTATTAGTAATGAGGTTTCCAATGGACTGTATCCTGTTCATATTATATCCAACAATGAGGAATCCTGGAAATTGTGCACTTAACATGTCTTTTACCTGATTAAAATCTGGACTTGTTTTAACACAAATCAAATAAATGATCAACTTTTCACCCTAGAGGTGTAATGTTAATCGCCTTAATTAGTTGCTATTCATGATAAATCAACACTATATCCTATTTTGATAATAGTTGTAGGCTTATCAGATTATTTGCCATCTTTTGTAGGCTTGTCAGGTTAATTTGTTTTTTTTTTTTTTAATTTAATTTAATTTAATTTATCCATGTTAGTGTCTAGGGATTTGACCGGAGAAACCGACTGGACCGGTCATTTTTATCCAGACCGAACCGACCCGGAGCTAGGTCTGGTCGGCCTCAGTCCAAATTTTATAGGACCGAACATTTTCGATCCAGTCCTGGTCCAGGGGTTTTTACCCTGAATCAGACCGAATGAATAACTAATACTAATATTTATACTAATACTAATAGTCTAATATGATATAAAAAAAATACTAATAATCTAATATAGACTATAGTTATACTTATTCTAATATGGTTATACTAAATCACTATAACAGTATAACTAATACTAATATGTAACTATACTAATAGTCTACTATTAATACTATTATATAGTTATACTAATCACTATAATTAATACTATTGTATAGATATATATAGTATATTTATACAGTTGTACTAATACTATTAGTCTATTATATAGTCTAAGACAAAGACTCTAAATTCTAATATAGACTATATAACAATTAGCTATAACTAATACTAATATTTATATTAATACTAATATTCTAGTCTCTAATATAGTAATGTAGAATATAGTTATACTAAATAACTGATATACCATAACTAATATTACTAATATATAGCTATACTAAATTACTAATAATCTAATACTAATACTATTATATAGTTATACTAATCATAATAACTAAATTACTATAAGTCTATAATTATATATATTTAGTATCAATGTATTATTATATTCTTTAATGTATAATTATAATATATAATACTAGTATATATTAATATATTAACACATTATAAGAGATATAGTATAAATTATAATATATGTATAAACTTTTAATAGTATTAGTGTTGTTTAACTTTTTCTCTCTTTTTTTTCTAAAGGGATTAGTATAGTTAACTTAATATATTAGTATTAAATCATTGTAACTACATAGAGTATTAGTAATAAGATATTAAGAGTATATTATTAATACTACTAGTATAACTATTAGTTATAGTATTAGTACTAGTGTATTATTAATTAGTAGTTATAATAAATAAGTTAATAACTATTACTATATACTAATAGACTAATAGTATTAGTGTATTACTAATATATATTAATATATATTATAGTATACTATATGTATATATATTTAATATATCACAATATAATTACATAAGTATTAAATAAAATACCATTGGATAAAAATAAAAATAAAAAGCCCAGTGGACCAGAAAGCCCAAGGTCCCAAACAGTAGCAATCCTTTAATTGAAACGGCATCATTTCTAGGATTGGAGAAATGATGCCGTTTCATTCACATGCCCTCACTCATCGGTCCTTAAGTTTTCCATTTTTTCCACTCCCGTCCCCTCCTCCTCTCCCATTTCGTGAGCCCCTGCCGTATACAAAGCTATCGCTGTTTCCCACTTCCCTCACGCAACCCCTCTCAACCCTTCCCTCAGCAGCCGTAGCCCTCTCTAACGTAGGCTTGCAACGGCACCGGTAGCCCTCTCTCGATTGTCTCTCAGTCCTCCCATCACGCAGTCATCTCTCCCATTTCAACATTATGTAAATTTGGTATTATATTTTTAGGGTTTAGGCTTTTATTTTCAGGGATTTTTCATTGTTTCTATCTCTGATTTCTATATTTTTTTTTATGTTATTTTGTTTGATTGCACTTATTTGAAATCTCAGATTATTTTACCAAGAGTTAGGTTTTTAAACCCTGTTGGTATATATTGTTACTTTCAGATAAAATGCTATTTCCTTGGATCTATTTTGATTTTTTAAACAACTTAAGTTTGGGTTTAAAGATCAGCAATGGATTTTTCTACCTCTTAGTTTTTGTATATCTGTTTTTCTTATATATTTTTTTCCTGCTTTTGAACGATGGAGATTGATAAAAGTTATCAAAGTAATTTAATGTATTCATTGAAGTGAGGATGAGAAGATATTAATTTGTATTGTTATCATCCTTTCTTTGTATGTATATATTAATTTTTTAACTAATTTTTTAACTGTTTGTGTAAGATCATATCTAGTAGTCCAAATTTTGTGGTTTATCTCTCCATTTTGTTTCTTTTCACTTATTTTTGCGGCTTTGATCAATGATATTGTAATTGGTATGCAGTGCTAAATTTTCAAACCATTAACCCAAGTACCATATATATATATATGAATAGAAAATTATCATAAGAACCATATAAAAAAGCTTGCTATTTTCTTTATATAGTAGTACAGATATGATACCAAAGTTCTGGACACGTACAGTTTTAGATACCTTGCACTAAACTACAATTGCACTAGAAAAGGCTTCACGATTGATGTTGATCATGTCCATTTGACTGGTGTAGTTTATCTCTGAGACCAATAAATACTAGATGTACCAACTAGGTGAAATTCCACCTATCTTATGTTGAAGAGGGTTTCAAAATTTAGAAAGACTCTTAATCGGTTGGAGGAAGAAGATATGGGCTTTTCAAGTAGTATTGGAGATGACGATAATAAAAATGATGTAGTGAATTGGAGAAAGTCAAAGAAGTTAGGGCTTCCCAATGCATCTGATTGGAAGAATGTACAATTGTTTGTGAGGTTTTTTAGATTATTTCATGATGCAACTTTATGCTTCTCGGGGGATGAATATGTAACTTGTAATATTTTTTTTTTTTTACAGAGTTGGTTACTATTAAAGATGTCATTAACATGGAGTGTGAAAAATGAAATTCCATGGTGGGATTAATGGCCACAAAGATGCCATTATTGACGAAAAATTCTGTACATTATCTGCACACCATCAATATACATAATTTTTATATTTTTATCTTATCAAATGTGTTGTGTATAGATGATGAATAATATTGTCTAGATGACTAACACAAGAGGAGGTGAATTGAGTTGTATTTAAAAATTAACAATTATAAATTAAATAAATAATATAAAATATAAACAAAATACAAAGCAACAATAAATATAAAGAGTAAGAGTAAGAGAGAAGCAAACTCAGTATGTTAACGATGTTCGGCCCTTCTACTTACGTCATCGCCTCAAGCTACACCTTGAGGATCTCCAAATTCACTATTCAACCTCCTTCAGGTGGAGATGAAAACATATTACACATTTGAATAACACCGCTACAAAGGATTTATGTAGAACATACTCTATACTTGCAATCACCTTACAGGTGGCGATTCAACTTTTTCTGTGTAGAATACTTTCTACACGCACAATGGTTATACACATCATTTTACTGATACAAGAGCTGATAGTGGGTAAATTATCAGAAAACACTCCTCAATGAGTGAAATAAGAACAATACAACACAAATTATATCTATATCAAAATGAACAAGGGTTAAGGCTCAATGCTTAGAGAAGAGAGAATGAAAACTTTGAATGAATGTTGTATACTCTTGGTATTGTAAATTTGAAACTCTTAAATGATCTATTTATAGGCATATGAGATTTCATATTTAAATTTAAAAAGATTCATATGTCAAAGACAACATCATTTACTTTTCAAAAAATTCAAATAAAAATTTATTCTTTTTCAATTTGTCAAAGACAACATCATTCACCTTTTCAAAAAATTCAAATAAAAGTTTCTTCTTTTTCAATTGTCAAAGACAATATCATTCACTTTTCAAAAATTTCAAATCTAATCATTTTACTTTTTGCATATAACAAAATGAGTATTATTTATTTTTCAAAATTTTCAAACAATATCATCTACTTTTTACATAAGTCAAAAATAGTATCAATCACTTTTTAGAAATATTCAAATAAAACATACACATGTGAAAGATGACAATCAATCATCTTTCAAAATTTTCAAATTTTATTTTCAAAATATTCATGCACATGTGGAAAATATATTCTAATGCTTTATGATAAAATATTAATTTTAAGCATTAATCCTAATTTTGAATTTTTCAAGAAATGTACAACATTACTTTATGAGTTTTAATGTGATCTTGTTCCTTTCTTACTCATGCTTGATTCCTTGATGTGCTTGACTCATTATGTATACAACTTGAGCTTGAGACTCATTTATTCTTTAAATTTATTTGTTATCATCAAAATTCATGTGTAAATATATAATTACATGAAACTTGAAACATTGGGTTCAATAAATAGTATAAATCAATTAGTTTAGGAAGAATAAAACAAAAAATAAAAATAAAATAAGCATAATGTGTGGTGTGTGAGGTTGATAAAGAGCAAAACTCTTTTTTAATTATTATTTTTGCCCACTAGACCAGATCTAAGGCATAAGTACGAAAATGAAACAGCTTGATTTTCAAAGAATGATTGATGTTAATGACAGGCAGCACCCACTCAGTGATTGTATGGTTTGAAAACAACAACATATCAAAAGGCCAGTAGGAATTCCTGCAAATGCTTCTAGCAACAGTGCCATTGAGGAACGAGTAAAGTAATGTTTCCTCCTGTGCCTGGCTAAGGGGATATTAGTGAATGCTCTTTGGGTTAACAACTTGAGTACGACCTTCCATAATCTCTTCGATCCATTTATTTATGTACCAAAATTAGTAGTGCTAGGCTGCATTTTTCAAAACCTATTTGTGTGTGGCTAAACAAATTGCTATGAGAGGGTAGACTGTTCTGGTAAATCTTTTGTGTAGTTTCAATTTCCACAATCAAGCCTATTCAGAATACAAAAATGGAGAATTTGGAAGTCATTGATTAGTAGTAGATAATCTTAACACAAACAGGGGAGTAGGACTCCAGATATTTCTGAAAGCCATTTGTGATGGAGAATATTGGGTATCCAAGGATCAGTCTACTTCTGGGTAGAAAATCTTGAACCAACCTGAAACCAGATACCATTTACTAATAAATTTATGGCACGTAAAATGGCTTTCCAAAACCATGCCAGGCGAGATTGAACTTCTAAACCTCCCAAAAATTTGAATGCTTCATGTATTTTGCTAAAATAACCCAAATCCAAGTTCTATTTGAATAAGTTAAATTTGCCATCCAACATTGGCTACCAAAGCAACATGGTTTTCCAGAGATTTTGCGGGGAAAAAACCCCAAACCACCGCATGCTTTATGAGTATAGTTAGAAGATTCCCAAGCCTTTGCGGTCAAATGTTGACAACCATCTGATTTTAAGCCCCAAAATAAAATTTTTAACTTAAAGTCAAAAGCTGAGTACAGGGATTGTCAAGCAAAAAGAACACGAGCTTACTATAAGGGAATGGAGGATGCAACTGTCCTAATTATCAAATTAAAGTCGCCCTTCCAGCTTGAGAGAGGAATCAGGCCTTCCAGGCCAAGATTTTTCTTTACCTTTTTTTTTTCTCTTATTTTGAGAAACGATATTTAACTCATACCAGATATCATTAATATGTATTCGGTTTTTTTAAAATCAAAACTTCATTACATGCATGCTTAATATCTTGTCAGAAAACCAGAAGCAAAACTCCATGAATGATGGATGATTTTCTAGGATTTATCGATATACTACATGAATGATGCAAGAAAGAAAGAAATATCTGTATCATAATTGATAATCAACAAACAATTTTGAATAATATTTCGATTTTCCTTGCCTTTGATGTGCATGCATGGTAACAAACTTGGCTCAAGTTTTGAAGGTTACGAGGAATTATTACATAATAAAATTTTAAAGCAATAGTCATCAAATATTCTTTGTGAAACATCATCTCCAGCATGGTTATAAAAGCAAGCATCAGGGGTCCAAGTTGCAGTACTTCATAAGAATCGTTGAGAAGTAATAGTATACTCAATATTTTGATTTCTATACACGTGATGTCGAAGTTTTCTTTTTTTTTTTTTTTTTTTTTTTTTTTTGATAACAAGCCGTAAAGATCATAGAGTATTTTCAACCCTTACATTCTGGCTATCAAGCCAATAAACCTGAGACAAAAAAGCAGGAATTGATCCCATCCAAAGTTCTACATCCAGGATAGACCATGCATGTTTAGCTAGAGTGTGGGCCACCTGATTTCCACTTCTACAAACGTGTTGCACCTTCTTATCTTCAAAACAGTTCATCATGTTCTTTACTTCCTTCAGCACGTTACCTTGCAATGAAAGTGAGTCTTGATTGGCCTTCAACGCTTCAACCATCAACAGGCTATCGCTCTCCAGTACAATCTTCCTTATACCCAGCTGTAGGATGAATTGAAGGCCTCTTAGTATTGCAACCAGCTCCACAGATTCTGGGTCATGCAGTTCGTGTTCCACCTTGCTCATTGCTAATACCATCTCGCCCTTTTCATCTCTAAGAACTCCACCTACTCCAGCCTTCTTCAGATCAAAAAATAGTGCAGCATCAACATTTAGTTTATAAAAACCATGAGGGGGTACCTGCCAGCAACCTGTTTTGTGCATTGTGTAGCTCGGTTCCACCCTAGCTTGAAGGCATGGCTTGAATGTATTAATGGCATTATTAGCAACCTGGAAGGGGTCCAGCAGTACCTTCTCAATAGCCCATTTGTTTCTCCTGTGCCATAGTGACCATGCAATTAGGAAGAATCGACTTAGTAGACCCTCGTCCCCTCTGTGTAGCATTTGTAGAGCAACATCCAGAATGGTACCAGCAGCATTTAGTTTGTTAACATTTGGCATCAAACGCTGCCACACTTTCCTAGTATCCAGACATTTTATTAGAGCATGGGTGCAGTCCTCAATTGGGAAATTACAGAAGGGACAGTTTGCATTCTCAGTGATGTTCCTTTTCAGCAAGTTTTGCTTGGAGGGGAGGCACTCTTGAATAACTCTCCATGCAAAAACTTTAACTTTGTTAGGAGCCTTCATGTGCCAAATTGCCTTCCATAATTTATGCTTGACTCTTGTGTTGGAGCATTCGGCATCCCCAAGATTGTGTTGGGCTGTGAGAAACTTGTATCCACTCTTAACACTATAAACCCCATTTTTTTCATGCCTCCACACCAGTGTATCTTCATGTACGCCCGGGCTTAAGAGAATTTTCAGAACATCTGAGGCTACGTTTGGAATGAAGAGAGCTCTAACTCTCGAGACACTCCACCAACCTGAATCAACATCAATTAGAGAGTCCACCCTTGCTGAAATATCTCTACTTACTGTGCCCTGGTCCTCCATAATTAAAGACCCGTGACCCGGTACCCAAATGTCTTGCCATATGCGAATACCAGCCCCATTACCGATTCTCCATTGGCAGCCCTCCTTCAATAAGGTCCTAGCTTCCCAAATGCCTCTCCATGTGAACGAAGGGTTCAAACCTCTTTGAGCATCAAAAAACGAAGAGTTTGGGAAGTACTTAGCTTTCAGCAGTTTATAGACCAGAGAATCTTCCCGTTTCAGCACCCTCCAGGCCTGTTTTGCTAAGAGGGCCATATTGAAACCTTTCAGGTCTCTAAAGCCCATTCCGCCTCTCATTTTTGACACACACAGCTTGTTCCATGCAACCCAATGAATTCTTCGCCCATCATCTCTTTGTCCCCACCAGAACCTTGCCATCATCTTTTCTAGATCTCTACACAAACTGCCCGGGAGCTTGAAACAGCTCATGGCAAAAGAGGGAATAGAGCAAGCTACAGTTTTCACTAGAATTTCCCGTCCCCCTTGAGACAGGAGTTTTTCTTTCCAACTCTGTAATCTCCTCCAAACACGACTCTTTATCTCCCCAAATGCAATTGTTTTTGCCTTACCAACTATAGGGGGTAATCCCAGGTATTTCTCATATTGTTGAGTTGTGCTTCCCCCCCACATTGCCATGATGGTTTGTCTCAAGTGGTTAGGCACATTAGAGCTGAAAATCACGGCTGTTTTTTGCTTATTAATCATTTGGCCCGATGCTTGTTCATATTTCCTCAAAAGTTGCTGGATGTTAGCTGAAGTAGTGGTGCTGGCCTCACAGAACACTATAGAATCATTCGCAAAGAGCATATGGTTCAAAACTGGTGCCCCTCTACAGATCCTAACTCCCTTTACAGAACTGTCCACCTCGGCTTTTTTTAGTAAACAGACTAAAGCCTCGGTACAAATGAGAAAAAGGTAAGGGGACAGTGGGTCCCCTTGTCTAAGTCCACAGGTAGGGTAGATGGGATCCGTGGGAACTCCATTCACTAAAATGGAGAAGGAGACCGAGGTGACACACTTCATAATAAGACCCACCACTCCACTGCTGAAACCTAGTTTTGACAGGATACGCTCAAGAAAATCCCACTCTACCCTGTCGTAGGCCTTAGACATGTCCAATTTTAAGGACATAAAACCCTTCCTTCCCTTCCTCTTTTGTTTAAGATAATGGACCAGCTCGTACGCTACTAAAATATTATCAGTAATGAGGCGTCCAGGTACAAAAGCAGTTTGTGTGTCCGAAATGATAGATGGCAGTATGGCTTTCATTCTATTGGTAATAACTTTCGCTATTAGTTTATATATGACATTACACAAACTAATGGGGCGAAAATCAGAAACTAAAGTAGGGGAACCATTTTTCGGTATTAAAATAAGATGAGTTTTGTTGAGATCAGAGGGAAAATGACCTGTGTTGAGCACTTCTAGCACTGCTGCAGTGACTTTACCACCAACAATATGCCAATATTTCTGGAAAAAGATCGGTGGCATTCCATCCGGTCCAGGCGCTTTGTTGGGATGCATTTGTCTCAATGCTGTACGTACCTCTTCTGCTTCATAGGTTCTGTTCATGGCAGCATTCATATCAGCCGTGACTCTAGTCTCAATGCCATCTATAATATCCATGTCCCCCCTCTTGGCTGAAGCAGTGAAAAGGGAGTTAAAATAGCTTCTGATTAGCATATCCCTTTGGATTCCTTCTCTCCAACAGCCCTCTTCATCTTTCAGCTTCTGTATAAAATTCCTTCTCTTTCGATTGGAAGCTTTTTGGTGGAAATACTTGGTATTCTGATCTCCACAGCCCATCCATTGGATTCTTGACCTTTGTTTCCACATGAGTTCCTCTCTTTCTAGCCACAGTTGCACCTCCTGTCTAGCATAATTGTGCTCTTCCATTTTCTCACAAGTTGGATCCATAGATTGTAAAACCTTCAGTTTGTCTTGAGATTCCTTAAGCCGCCTATGAACCTGGCCAAATTTTTCCTTATTCCACATGGCCAAGCTGCCCCCACATTTAAATATCAATTGCATAGCATCGGCCATTCTGTTTCTACTAGCCATTACCTCCCATGTGTCCTTAATGATTTCTTCACACTCTTCGTGGCCAACCCACATGGCTTCAAAACGAAACAGCTTTTTCCTTCTATGATAGATGGGAAAACCAGAAGTGTTCAGACACACCGGGATATGGTCAGAGTACGAAACCGACCCATGTTGAACTCTAGCTTCCGGGAAGTAATCCACCCAGCTAGAGGTTGCTAGGCACCTGTCCAGTCTTTCGCAGATTCTGCCCTCACCCTCTCTTCTATTACACCAGGTAAACTCTGGCCCTGAGAATCCCAAATCCAACAAATGGCAATCGGTGAGTACACTTCTAAATGCTTCCAGCTGACTATGTGGTCTCATTCGACCACCTCTCTTCTCATTATAGTCGAGAATTTCATTAAAATCACCATACACCATCCAAGGCTTATCGACTGTTTGGGCTAGTGTTCGAATCAATTCCCAGGTCTGGTTTCGTTTAGTAGCATCCGGGTGACCGTAAAACCCTGTCAGAAACCAGCTTGTTTGACTATCCGTGCTATCCGTAATTAGGGCATGAATATGATTATCCGAATAGCTAAGCACTCTTAAATTCACATCTTTATTCCATAGCAAAACCAGTCCGCCACTCCGGCCAAGGCTATCAACAACAAAACAGTCGAAGGGAGCTAACCTGGCTCTATATCCCCCCATCGTATATGAGTTCATTTTCGTCTCTTGTAAGAAGACTACATCGGGAGCTTCCTTCTTGAGTAAGTCAAGAAGGGTTCGGAGCCCCTGTGGGTTCCCAAGCCCACGAGGATTCCAACTGATTAGCTTCATTTGATTTGGCGGGGCTGTCTCGCAGCCTCCGCCATACCAAAAACAACACCCTCGCCAATCACATCCGCCGGTAAGCCTGTGGAAAACTTTTTCGCAGCCCTCAAATCGTCCTGCTCGATAGGGGAGGCTACCCTTTTCCTTGTTCCCAACCCTGTACTCTCTGCTTCTGCCACAGGGGGCTTTGCCCGCTTCCTTTCTTTAAACTTCTTCTTACGCTTGACCTGTTCCATTACTGGACATAGAGCAGGATGCCTAGTTGAGTCATGGTCTAGGATTATGACAGGTTGAAGGTTAGACCCCGCATCCTCCTCCATCTCCAAACTGCCTCCTACCTCGAAGCCAACTCTTTTGTTCAGGTTTTCCCCTTTTGCTAAGTCGGGTTCGATCCTTTGCCCACCCGTCAACTCGGTATGGATTGGTACGTTGAAAAGCTGGTTCTTCTCAACCATTTCCTTTCCTCTCCCTCCTGCTGGTTTCTCCCTTATATCCTCCGACTGGGTCGCCCCACTATCCGGAGGGCCCGGTGACGGTCCTGGGCCGTGGGGTTTGGGGTTAGGGGTTCGGGAGTTACCTGCCCATCCTGTTGGTGCCGCTGCCCTCAACCATTGTCCATAGGGTGGAATTTCATCTACACCATCCCGATTCTCCCGCACCTCACAGTCCCTCTGAGAATGCCCCATCTTCCCACATTGATAACAAAAATCCGGTAGTCTCTCATAGGTGAAACTCACCCAGCAGTCCTTCACTGTACCTATAGAAACCCTCTTACGCCTCATTAGTGGTTTTGTTACATCCAGTGCTACCCTGACCCTCATAAATTCACCCCATGCTAAATCGTCATAGTCCACATCTACTTCAACAACTCTGCCCAGAGACGCCCCAATCAACTTGCCCACATATTCATTACATGCTATTAACGGTAGGTCATGAATCCGGACCCAGAAAAGTGCTTCAGTTAGGGAAATTTCATGGACTTGTAAATGCCCCTCAAATTCCTTAGTCAAAACTAATTGTTTGTCAAAATTCCAAGGGCCATCGGTAAGAACACGTACCTTATCTCATGGGTCGTCGAACTCCACTAGCAGCAGATTCGGATTGAGGTCTCGGAACCTGATGCTTCTGTTCGGACGCCAGATTCGTCGCATGGTCTGTTTGAAAGCTTCCCGATTGTAGTGTCTCTCGGTCAGTAACCTCACTACCAGGCATTTCTCCCCCCGAGCCCTCACGTCTTCGATTCGGTCCGCTTCAACAACAACCTCTGCAGACTCAGCTGCAGTGAGAGACAGTCTCTTGTATCTGGCCCGGATCTCCTCGTCCATCCCTATGGACCCCCCGCTACCACTTCTCGCGGCTGAACGGCACTGAAAACGGCCGATTTGAAACCTACACTGGGGTAGGGCAAAAAACCCCTACTCTGCCTTCGAGAGAGAACAGAGAGGGGAGTGTCGAATACGTGATGTCGAAGTTAATCAATGGCAGAACATGATATTCTTGTAGCTGCCTGAATGACACCCGTTAAGGTGGGTGTTGATGTTGGAAAAATGAAAGGCTGCCTTCCTCACTCTCCTGCCAATAGCATTTTTAGATGACGACATTATTTGTTGATCCAACAATGCAAATTAGTTTTCAAGATGCTTCATTTTACTTAATGAGAAATTTTATTTGTCATCATACACCACATTGACATCTGATTTATACTTTTTATTTATTTTTTAAATCAAAACGCACCGTTCTAATTCCTACTCCTCTTAGTCCTTTCTCCCTCTCCCTTCTATAGGGCCTCAACACCCTTCTCCCCCTTCCAGTTGCTATTGAAAGAATGAAAAAGTAGATGAAATCCATTGACAAAATTCCTAATTATAATCCACAATGCTCTTGAAATTGATACTCAAGAAAAGATTTACAGTAACAGGATATCGTAGGACTCATCTGGTAATATCAAGGCCTCTTTCTCTGAAAATTTTGAGTCTGGTACTAACAATGGAGAGGAGTTGCGTGCTCTTACTAGTGGTGTTCGGCTTTGTAAAGATTTGGGATATCAGAATATTTGTATTGAAAGTAACTCGGCATTGGTGGTGGGATGGCTCACATATGGAATTTACTCCTAGTACTTATGAGACTTTTGGGAATTATTAGAGGAGGAGTTACAAGGTTTTCATTTCTCTATAAAGTACCAATTTAAAGAAGGTAATCAAGTGGCAGATTTCTTGGCACGTCAAGGCGAGTGAGGCATCACAAGGAAATATTTTGCTGGTGATGTGCTGCCAAGTAGATTGAGAGGTCTCATTCGAATGAATAAGCTGAGTATTCTAAGCCTTTGATTTTAATTTGACTTCATTTGGTTTTTTCAGATTGATTCTTTACTGTTGTGTTTGGCTTGATTTGTTTGATTGAGTCGGCTGGTATATAAGGTTTTTCTCCACCATATCATATATGTGTGGATTTATTAATAAATAATGGAGGTGCAGTCCTCATTTAAAAAAAAAAGAAAAAGAAAAAGATTTGGTAGGAATAAAGGATACCATACATCTACAAAATTAAAAAACAATGAAAATGTTAAATGTATTTAAGAAAAACTTACAAAAAAATTTGTTTCTCCATATACCAGTTATCATGAAATTTAATTAAAATTTAAAATTTGAATTTTAAAAGAAAACTAACAAAATAAATCTTGTATGTAAAAATGTTAGTATGTAGAACTATTAAAAAAAATAAGAATAAAGAATATTTCAAACCCATAGAAGTAGAAGTTATAAACGACATCACATAATCAGCCATGGCTATAAGGGGCATGACTATATATATATATATATACTAGTAGAATTAAAATGTCCAAGGGACGTTTGCCTAGTGGAGGCAAACTATAAATGTAAAACTTTTCCATGAAAGCAAATAATAGTATAAAAGAAAAATATAGGAATTGTATTAAAACATCTGTATGTCTTAGAAATTGGAACATAATAAGTTGTCTTCTACAACAATAATAGATTGTGGCACCCAAAGACATAGACCATGGTTGAAAGTCTGATGTACAACCTTCACTGCTAAATCAACACAAAATGATAAAAAAATATATATATGAGTCATTTGATGTTTTTATTCTGATCCATCATTTTGTGTCATCCTGTACAGCATCAATAGAGACAACATTGAAATTCTTGAACTGCTTTTGGTTGAGTTGATCAAGGTCTACAAAAAGTTCAATCTTTCATTCTTTCTGTGAAACTTGTGTCACAAGATTTTCTATATATGATAAATGTTCCTGCAAAGGGAATTTTTAATTATAATTGCATAATTAATAAAAATTTAAATAACTTATATGCTGTAAATTTATGTCTTCTAAATTAACACAAATTTTTGAATGCAATATTTTTAATTAAATTACTATGCATGTTATAAATAAAAATAAAATTGACATAATAGACAAGTATATAAAAATCAATTTCAACGATTTTTGTTATAATTTACTTTTAAAAGTTTTTTTAATATAAACCTCAATGTATTTATAGATAATGTATGAAATATGTTAAAAATTTTGAGATAGATTTTTTTACTCACAACAATAAAGAGAATGGAAAATAAGAAGATGTACATCTCCAGTATGATTCATAAGCTCAACTGCTGAACAACCGAATGCTTCTTCTACAACTTCACCAAGCATAACAGCAGATAGTCTTCCTGTACTATCGTCGAGTTTAACATATGCTCGGCAACTATAAATTTGTTGGAAATATCATTTTAAGTTAGAATCAATAAAAACTATACATTAAATCTATTACATAAATTATCAAACAAAAGATTTGAAAGATACATACCGTGGTTGGGAAATGCTTTCGTGTTTGCAATGGTAACAAAGGAATGTATCATTGTAATCATATCAAGTTCCTTTATTACAGCCAATACATGACATGTAAAAAAATATTTGGCGCAAATCAACCACAATTATCTTCGCCTTTATCCAAAATTTTGCTTTCTGCATCACATTAGAGACAATTTTTTAGAAGAATTGATTGTATAAATATTTGAATCTGTTACTAAGAATAGGATTTTACCACCATGGGTTGCAAACTTTTGATGAATTCAACAACATCACAATTCTTGATTATTTCCCGAATGCCAACAGAAGATAGAGATGCAGATGGGTATGTCAAGTTTTTTGCAATAATACTCTTGAGTAATAAATAATTAATCGCTGCCCTTAAAATTCATAAAAACAAATACAAAATAAGAAATAAAAATATGAAAATTTCAATATTCAAATTGTATGAAACAAATAATGACTTATTTGTAATGATTACCACTCTTGTAATGAAGTTGCCTCAGGAATAACAGGATTGGTCATAAATTTACTTTTCGGACGTGATGATAGAGATAATCCTTCATTAGAAATAGGCATCATAATTAATGCAAGTATATACAATGTAAAAGAAAATATAAGATTGTTAATTATTAAAACTACCATTATAAGAACCAACTCTTATTTTGGTTCCAAGTATAATTGGCTTTGTCTCAATCATTTCTGAGATTTTTTTGCATTCATCTTGCACAAATCGACCCCACATAGTTAAACATATGGGGTTTAAGCTACAAAATTGGAATAAAAAAAAAAGAATTAGCAAAATATGCAAGAAATAAAAATTGGAACATAATTCAAAAAGAGTTAACTATTAAAAAAATATTTTTACCCTTGATCGATAACATATATCTCTTGAATAGTTGTTGGTCCATGTGCTAAAGTTATCTCTCTACATGGCTTGATTTGGATTGCAACAACTAAAATGTCTGACAAATAATATTTAAATTTTTAGTATATTTATAATTAAATATTCTAAAATAAAGAGTGAATTACCTATTTCTGCAATTGAATTCTTGTAAGCATCTAATTCATTGAATGGAATGAGTTGGTATTTTGGTGGTTCCAATTGTCCTTCATCCATTGGAACTTCCTCAATTATCGTTTTAGCATTCAAGATCCATTGATATTCATATGTTTCAATTCTATACTTCGGATCCAATGGCTTCACATATGCATTACTGATGTAATATGACTGAAAAATGTGTAAAGTATCTTGTCGCGAGTCAATATCCTTATCAAATATTGTAGCTTGCAGCTGATTTCCCTGTATAATATAAAAAATTGTAACAAATAATTTACAAAAAATAAATTGTAATAAATAATTGAGTATAATGATTTTCTTTGATTTTAAATTGTTTTGAGTTATGTGTAAAATTTTTGTTTTTAAATGTGTTACAGGAAGATAACTAAATTAATAGAACATCGTCGACATTTATATAAGGAAGCCAAAGATTTAAAAAGTCAAACATCAAAAGACCCAACAAATTAGCAGTAAAAAAATAAAAAATAGAAAACAAAACTCAATAGATAGAATGCAAAAATAACAAAATCATTTACCAGTTTTTAATCCACTAAAAAAAAAATATAGGACAATAGATAGAAATAAATATTATACCTCTGGATCAATCAATATTAGGCTTTGGTACTTCACTGGTGAGCGTTGGCCTGTTCGTTTGGGTGACTTTTCTGTCACAATCATTTTGATTTTTCAGTCTCTTGTACTTGGAGTGATATCTTTTATTGATGTATAAACTGTCCGCATCTTTAAAGCTGTTCACACATAAAAATATTAAATGTGTAAGTATAGTCAACGCAATATTAAATTAAAAAAATTGCAAAGAGAATTTAAGAGTATAATAAATTAAAAAATACAATACTAAATATACAGAAAAGAAAATTCTATTAAGTGCACAATGTTGTTGAAGTAATTAAACTGAAATTATACAATCGAATCATTACCCATTTAACATTAATCTGAAGATGCTAATCTTAATAATTCCGTATAGACAATATTTTTTGTGCCGTTCTTTTCTGATCGTTCAGTTGACACTGGCCGTATTAAAATCCTTACTGTAGATGCAGTCTTTGCCCTTGATAAAGCCACATATAATTGACCATGTGAGAAAACAGGTTGAGGTAAATATATTCCAACAAAATCCAATGTTTGCCCTTGTGACTTATTTATAGTCATTGCAAAACTTAATCTGATAGGCAACTGAGTTCGTTTGAAAGGGAAGCCACTATTTTCATCAACATTTGGTAAGAATGGGATCCTTGGAATAAAGACCCTTTTTCCGCTGTGATGCCCAACTGCGATTTTTGCATCAATGACATTTTGATCAAAAGCCCGACAAATTAGACATGTTCCGTTGCATAGTCCTTCTGAAGGATTAATGTTTATAAGCAGCATGATAGGACAGTTTATCTTCAGTAACAATTCATGAGGAGGAAGTCCATTTGGGGTTAGAGTATTTAAAAAATCTTCCATAATTGACTGTTCAGATGTATCTATTGCTTCATCAAAGCTATAATATCGCTTAAGCTCACCAGAAAATTTATGAATTAGTAATGCATTTATTTCATCAACATAACTGTTGTTTGGTGTTAATATGGCCCGATTCATCATAGCTGAAATATTTATTGAATATTCATGAATATCATGGAAAACAGCATCTATTAAATGATCCAAAGAAGTACAGTCATCTTCGTAAGGAACAAGCATGCCATCAAGAATTTTTATAGTTTCATCAACTGTAATTGGTGGCATTCCATTGCCCAATTCTAACACATATTCTGAAAAGATTGGATCCAATCTTGCTCGCATATTTTCAGACAAATGAAACTTGATCAATGTAGGCCACAAGTAAGAAGAAACCAAACTGGCATCAACATGTTCTTGTCTTGTTCCTTTACGAACCACAGGTAAAACCTGGCGAAAATCTCCACCAAAAACGACAACTTTTCCACCGAATGTTAACTCTGAATCATTAATGTCTCGTAGCATTTTATCTAATGCTTGAATATGTTGTTTTCTTGACATAGGGGCCTCATCCTATATAATTAACCTTGCCACACGTAATAACTTTGCGATGGCACTTTGTTTACTGACACAACATATGTTATGTTCATCAGTATCTAGTGGAATCTTAAAGCGTGAGTGTGTTGTTCGACCTCCAGGAAGGATGGATGCAGCAACACCAGATGAAGCAGTTGCAAGTGCGACTAATTTTCTTGATCTTACTGCGGCAAGAAGTGCCTTGTACAGGAATGTCTTCCCCGTCCCAGCAGGGCCATCGACAAAGAATGTAGCAGCTTCATTAGAAAAAACTTTTCCCAAAACTGAATTATAGACATGTCGTTATTTACTATTAAGGGTTTCTGATGCAACAATATCTTCTTCTGGAATTTCAACAGCCAATTCATCATCGATTTCCCTAGATTCGAGTTGGTCTTCACCAAAACAAATGTTGTCATCAAGAAGATAGAACGAATTAATGTCTTTCCCCATTGATTCAAGTGTAAAAGAGATTGAGCGCAAAACTTGCATTCTTACATCCGACATAGAATCTTCAGTCGACCTAAAATCAACTGACATATCTTGCTCAAAACGTTCCCAAAGCTCTCTCGGATTGGTTGGATTACAATAAACCAAAATAGTTGCAAATAGTCGTCTCAAACTGGACGGCATTTGATATAGAGATGCTTCATGTAAACAATCTTGTAAGCTACTGTCTCTTTGTAGCAAACCATGCATAGTTGCTGCCTCACGAAATGTTGGAGCCACGACGCCATCAACTGTCCTAAGATCTTCAAACGACAAAGGTCCTCTTACATGATTTAGCAATATCTGTAGATAATACCTCTCACCTTCAAATGGATTTGCTGTAACAATTCAACCTATAACAGTTTTTTTTTTTCCGATGAGTCCACTCTTTGTATTGTTGGCTCCAAACATAAAATTCTAGAAATTCTTTGTATAACAATGTCCTGGCATTTTCATCTACTTGGTTTAATGCAAAGAATTCTGTTAACATTGATTTTGCAGATCGATCAGAGTTGAGAACATTGATTAAGTCTTCATTTGCTCGAAAAGTTACTTGGTGTTTATCCTCAAGATGTAAATGTAAGCTATATACTGATGGATACATTTCATTAACAATGAAGCCGTATATTCTCCACATAGCTTCAGGTGGAGCAATCCATCGGGCCGATTGGAATTGTTGGATTTTGTCAATTTGTTGATTGGTTTGTTGGGAAACCAAATTGAAAGCAACACGATCATGCCCTTTGTAAACGTACTTATAAAGATATTTGACTGCTTTTATCGTAGAAAAAATCTCCACATTAATGTGACAGTCAAATGTTGCAAGCAAATATGGATTATATGGAACGACCCAACGGTTATCCAAATTATGGCCTCTCAGTTTGACAGTTATTCCATTGTCAGAACGCTTATATATTGGAAAGCAATCATTTCCAACAATAGTACCTGATGCATAACTTTTTGGATATTGGCTTTTGCAACAACCATTTTTTTTCATACAAACATTTGTTGGATTCAACACTCCACATGGTCCATGCATCATATGCTTGATAACAGCATTATGCAAGTGCAAATTTGTATTTTTATCAGGTATTTTTGCCGATACAATCTCATCAAAAGATTCAGGTGCATAGAGTTTCCAATTCCTCTGTAATATAATTAAAAAATGCGCATGTGGAAGCCTTCTTTTTTGGTGCTCAATAACATAAACATATGCCAAGACTTTTCCAAATATCTGCTGCTTGAATAATCGATCCTTTAATTCTTCTAATTTTGCACGAAAGACCCGAGCAACCAAATCAGGCCGATTTTGACTCTCCTTATGCAGGCGTAATTCATTTGAAATTTCTTGCCAGTTTGGATTGCATGTCATTGTTAAAAAAATGTCTGGTTTACCATAACGCTGAACTAAAGCCATTGCTTCCATATATCTTTTTCGCATATCTCTTGGACCCCCAATAAATGACGAAGGCAGAATAATCCGTTTTCCAACATTAGAAGCATCAGTTTCCCCAAGTGTAATGGTATCAACAATACCTTGATATAACTCAGATCGAATATGTTGTTGTTTGCTACGGAAATAATCTAATCTTGATGTCTCGATCTTAACATACATATCGACAACAAATTATTGCAATAGGCGACCAGACAGTAACAAAATTGATCTGACCTTTTCTCTGATTTGTAACTTGTAGCAATAATATTCACGACACGAAACAATTGGATCCTCCCTTTTTCTGTTCAATGCTGCAAAAGTTGTAGGGGAATGAAATATTATAAAATTGGATGTCTATAAACTAAGTACAAAATGAGAAGATTAAGATTACACTATAACCTCGATGTTCTCTTCTAAGTAATTCTTCTGCTGATATTGATCGGTGAGGATCTATTGATCGGGTTGTTTCGTTACTTGTTAATGTGCTTCCTCTATTGACCCTTTGAATGCCTTGGTGCCAACCAGTATCGCCAAGAGGAAATAACAACGGATACTGAAGTGGATCATAGCAGCCAAAATAATATTGAACTGTATGACTTCCACCAGAATGACTAAAGACACAAATGTCTCATCCTCTTAGCTGATCTGGATCTTCATTTTCAACCCATATTGCTGCAACTTGTGAAGATGTCGGGACATTGAATACACATTGATCTAGACCAACATCTGATCTTATATGGATTACTTGATTTTTCAAATTTGACAAATCACCAAGAGACCGAAAGAACAGAGAATATGGATTGATGTGAAGAATATCAATGAGTTGAGCTATAATTGATGGATTCATTCTGTTTGAATCAGAAATGCGATTTTCTAATTCATGCTCTGTATCATAGAAATACAATTGAAGATAAGAAGGACGGCCATTTAAAGGGATTAAATCATTGATACAGTGATAGATCTGTCCCTGAGTTCGAAAGGTATAAATTCCTTTATTCCGTCTGCAAAGATCTTCATTGAATTTAACTCCAAACGATGTAAACGCGAACTTGTTATTATAAGTTCGAACATAGGTCTTAAAATGCGCAGATTCATCTGTGTTAGAGGTGAAAAGATCATAAAGTTGATCAGGAATGGCATTTGTAGCCAAAGAAATTGTCCCATCAGCACAACAAAATCCGTTTGTTTCATGATAGAATCGCTTTGCTTTACAATGTCTGCAACAAGGCACATACGGCAAAGAATATGCTTAAGATGGCACGACTTGTAATAATTGCCTAAGTCCAGCAGAGCGGCGATGCCCCTCACCTATTGAGTTCAAAAGTGAATATAAGACAATAGGTGTAAACTCATCGATTGTTTTTTGAATGATTTGACCAAAGACACTACTGGAAGAGTGACAAGAGTTGAGAATGGAATCAGAAGAATGAATAATATAATTATACTGGTTTCTTACCCTTACAAGGTGGCGATATACTTGTTTCAAAACTTGACTGTTCCTGAACAACACATGGAGCCTATTTGAATAGAATGTTCCCAAATTTCAATGAAAAAGAACAGAAGGATGTTTGAATACGAAAGATGACAAAATAATTCCAGGAAAACCTGTTGAATCAGAAACTGATTAGAGACGGTTGTTTCATCTATGTATGTATTTCCTGATTTACGTGTCAGAAAATCCATAGAATGACTCGGACAATTTGAACGATCTATCACATTGTTTAATGATAAAGTTGCCTCTGAATCAACCACACAGAGATTTACACCAGGAGGAACACATACTCCATGAGATGAAATCAGTTCACCGATGTCAATATCAGAATGGAAAATCCGTTGTCTCTTTGACACATTTTGTAGAACAGTAAAGTCTTGAATGATGTTTATATGTTGGACATCATCATTTAAACGTTCATCAATTGATATAGTCAGTTGATCACCATCAAACGAAGTTGAATCTTTTAATTGGAGGGAATCGCTGCTAGATGCCTTTTTTTTAGCATATATTTCTTTCCGTTTTCTACAGAGTTCATCATTTTTCTCTTCTGGTAAATCTTTATACGGGATATTTTCCGCCCGTTGTTTTCTTTAATCTTCAAAAAATAGTTTCCAAACTTAACTTTTATAAAACTAATATTACTATTTCAAAACAAATGCTACATAACTTATTAACACAAGCTTACCACTACTCATTATGTTAACGAAGCAAATGATTCTTCTAAAAGTTGGATACTGTTCCACACAACCAAAATTAAATGAATAAATAATAATTGCTTAATGCGAAATCCATACCTCCATGATGCATTTTAAATGCTATAAACAATTTTTGATTCATATGTTGAAAAATACATACAACCAAATTATTTATAGTTTAAATCAACAAGAAAATGAAGATAAGAAAATAACACATGAAATGAAAAAATACCATGAAAATGAAACTTATAAAAAACATAGATCGATATCACATATCAAAATTCTTGAATAAAATATTTCTCAAAATTAATTTGCCATTCAAAGCAAGGATCCACAAAAAAATTATAAGTAGGGACCAGCAAAAAGAGATATAATATATATATATATATATATAAAGGCACTTACAGGTCTTGAAATGAACAATAGAGAGTCTTTTATATATTTAGATCTCTTGATGAGGACAATTCCTGTTTAGACACAAAAGTCATTGTAAGTTTTAATTGTATTATATATATATATATATACATATATATACACAGGCAGATTATGTGTAGGCAGATTTTCCTTACCATAAAAAAAGAAATAAAACTAAGGAAATACGTACCTTCTGAAACAAAAACTGAATCAGCTATGCGAGACCAAGTTAGAAGTGAATACAAATGAGCCATAAAGACCGTTTTAAGGTGCCTGTTATTCTTAATCATCCAGACGTCCTATCACCAGTACGTACATAGTGCAATAATTCAACATTGATCATGATAATGATTCCATATTTTTATAACTATTATTATATCTATATGTAACATATTTTTTGCATGAGAATAATGCTTTTACATATCATGGATTATTTTGAAACTTATCATGGATTATTTTAAGAAGTCTTTATAGTGAAAATATCAAAAGCAAAGGAACATTTATATCTTGTGTGTACAAGCAGGATAGATATTGTCGGGGTAAAACCAGATTGATATGAGTCATGATTGGTTTGAGAAATTACGTGCAGCTCCCGACCATGGGGCTATATATACGTAGGATTTATATACCACGTACCCCCCATTTACCAAGCTTAGGATTTATTATATATATTAATAAAAAATTCAAAAAACAAATATATATTTTTTTATTTAAGTAGATCAATATGTCAATATTTTTTATGTGGTGTGTCAATAAAAAAACATGTTAATTGATTTATTATTTTATATTTTAAATGAGTTGTGCTACTTTTAAGTCTAGTACCATGCCAACACACCATTTATTGTGTGATAAAGGAACGTCAAGATAAGGATAAGAGTGAGATAAGAATATTATTTAGTATTGAAATTACTATTTTAGATGAGAAAGCAAAGACGATTACTGTGGATCGAATGCATGTGGCATTAATAGGAATATATCTCTAACCTATAAAATATCAAGCCAATATATATATATATATATATATATATATATACTGCCATTATGAAATTTGATGTAACATCATTATAAAAAAACCACTCGTCCCATCCTAACTACTAACATTGAAATTAAAGACCAGTATCCTCAAAAAAGTCCGCACAACATACAAATTAATAAATCATCTGCTTAATAAATTTAAATGATTGAATGAGTTATATCTTATCTATTTAATATGGATTTAAAAATATAATTTAATCAATAGAAGATATTGTTTACTTAAAATACAAATATATATTTAAATTATTGTTATCTTAAATAAAGAAAAGAAAGACCTGTTTTTTTTAGTCATTCTATATGATTAAATATTTCATGATTGTTTCCACTTGCGGGAATGTTTGGCATTATCGGTAATAAATTAACGTGATGACATTCACTTTTGTTTTTTATTACCATATCTTGGGACAAGATATCTTTTTACAGATCATTTGCTTGACTTTTTTGTTCGTTACTTTGCTACTTTTGAATTAATTCTACAAATAAAGACAGGAATGGTGGGATCTTATGACAGGAATCGAGTCATCCTCCATGCCCGATTCCTAAAAACCAAACTCACATCTTCCTCATCCGCCTCGAATGCGTAGGCGTACGGGTCCCATCTCTGTACAACATTTCAGCAAATACCCATGTGATTGGAACCCTTTAATCAATCAAAATATATATTGTCAGTCAATTTCATTTTTTGAGCAATTGAGCTATATTCAATATCAATTCACCACGTATGCATGCAAACTTTCCTGAGTTATCTAGCTGTCTCTTTTTAGGTAATTAATCACAAGAGGTGGGTTAATTAAGATCTTAGTAGAAAAAAGATCAAAAACTCTCAATTTCATGGGTAAAATGGCCTAGCTAGCTAGATTTGTTTGATTGATTGATTAATTTATTTATTTAATTAGTTGCTTTCATTAGTTCAACCATTATAAAGTAACGATGAGGAAATAATTAGTTGTTTGATTGATTGATTAATTTATTTATTTAATTAGTTGCTTTCATTAGTTCATATGTGTGATTCTGTGAACCATTATAAAGTAAGCAATATTATTTCTTTCAGTGATAGATGGAAAATAAAAAAATGAGTAGTGAGGGCAATTATTGAATTATTTAAATCTCCAACCAGTACGTTTCCTAATCGGGTGGGGCCTACTCAATTATTCAAGGTTACTGTTGTCCTCAATCATCCAGATGTCTTATCACCATTCAAAACCACTGCTGCAACCAAATCCTTCTGTGGATTCATGATGACTTATAATCTATTACTGTATATCTTTAGTCATATTTGTATGATGTTTGTCCAATTACTTGACACCATTGTCTTCATTACAGAAGACAAAATTTAGTGGAAGATGGCAATACATTTGAAGTATTGATTTAAGATATTAGTAGAAAATTACTATTCTTCTGCCCATCGAAATCCTCTCATGTCTCCATTGTTGTCAACTTCATTAGGATTTGCCAAATCCTAATTTGATTTTGATTGTACCCTTGATAGTTGAAAACTTGAAAATCACATGCACAATAAAGAACCAGCTGGTGCACTCGCTAATTTGTGTCCGCTTCTTCCTTTAAATTTTTAAATTTGTTTTTAATTTTTTTTACATTTATTTTTTTAAAATTAATTTAATTTTATTTATTTATTATTCATATACAAAATATTTAATAAAAAATAAAAAAATATTTGTTCATATACAGGTTTAAACCAGTTCATATTAAATTATCATCCAAAATTGTGATAGATATGTTATCCAAAATCATTCTTTAAATCTAATGCGATCTTAAGATTATATTCTTTTAATAATAACAATTTAATTTAGTCATACAAATATGAGAATTAATTAACAGTTAAATATATTGACACATAATTAATTTGTTTATCAATTTTTTTTTTATAGAAACTAAATTATTTGGAGTGATGGAGTCTGGAAATTGATATGCATAAACCATTACATCTTCTCGTAAAGAACATGCTTTAGTACTAAAATCTCTCTACTTTTTGCTGTTGAAAATGATCAACTACATCACCTCAGATTGCGATGCGGTCTCCATCATCCATGATGATCAAAGATATGCCAAATCACCCGAAGATGCAGTTGTGGATGTCCTCAAAGCTGGTGCGTAAATTTTAAAGATTTTTTTTCCCTAATTTATAAGAATTTTACAAAAATAATAAAAAATTTGCAATAGAATTATTTTATAAGAAGAGTGGCTGTACAGCCACCGCCTCATTTGGGCCCCGACAAGTGTAAAAATCTTTTTTTTTTTTTTCATGTATTTTTAAAATACTCTTAAATATTAAAAATAAAAAATAAAATTCACACTTACTTAATCGCTAAGTTAAAAAAAAATATATATATATATATCTATTTCTTCGGCAGCTATCCCTTTAGCTCGTACGCCTCTGGTCTCCAGTCATAAAGCTGGGCCCAATTGCCTTAATACGAATGTCAATAATTCTCAACAAGTGGACCATCAGTCTGTAGTCCCTCCTGATAGATGGATTTTAATTTTTATGGAAATTTATGGGATTAGATTTTAGGGAAAAAGGTGACACGCACTAAAAGGCAAGCAATCCAATTTTGATCTTGAAACTGCCTCAAGCTTCCATAATTCAAAGTGTCATCCATCTGTACATAATCTGCATTTTTTTTTTTTTTTGTTTCAATCAATCATTTCTAGCAAGTATTGTTGCTGTAAACTTTTTAAGCGGACATAATTTAATTTAAATTTAATTTAATTAATTAAGTAGTAGGCAATTTTAAATAAACTTATATCTTAATAAAATGACAAAAAAAGAGTATTAGGATAAGACTGTCAACCTATATTTTTAGCGTGTCCTAAATACAACAGGTTGCAGTTTGTTTTTTTTTTTCACTTAGTCTGTGAAGTGACTTTTTGTTTTTCAAAACGTTGCAGCTTGACCTCCTTTCATTAAAAACATAAAAGACGAAAAAGAGGAAAGACTTCGTGAATCCATTTAATAAATGACAGATCATTTCAATTAGGGCTGCCCACTTGGGATACCCATACCCTGTTTTCATTTGGTTTTATATATTGTTTGCTTTGTTTTAGACACAAGTGCAAGATTTGGTGATGACTTTGGAAGATATCACACAGATCTCGAGCACAGGCATATCAATAATGCATTAGAAAGACAGATAATAAAGGAAGGAACGTCGAGATAAGGATGGGTCTGAGTTTAGAGAGAGAACTTGGGAGGAATACGAAGTCGAGAATGAAAGATTTTGTGTGGTCTGAAATTCTTTTGAAAAAATATCACTGACACAATCTCACTAAAGACTAAAACATCCTTATATAAACGGACACAAAGAAAGGAAATAAAATGTTAAAAAAGTAACTATGCAAAACTTTCTCATGAAAGTAAATAATAGTAATCAGCAACACGTTCAGCAATCAGCAACACCGCTATGCACTGCTCAACAGCAAGTAAGAGAGGGGTGAAATGCCCTAAAATAAAGAACAGAAGAAATAAGTACATCTCATTCAGTATACTGAAACAACTGATGTTATTCATGTGAATCAATCTGTTTAGAAGGAGAGCAGCAACACTGTCATGATTGTTGATATCTTGATCCCGTGGAATTTTTCCAAATAACAAGCAAAGATTTTACAAGTGAATTGTAACTAACAAAATTTGTAAAATGAGAAGCTTCAGTTGGGATTTAGAGAACATTCATGGAGGAGATGAATGAAATTATTAGATCTAAAATACCATCTCTTAAATACAATTAGTATTTCAGATTCATATTACGGTTTTGTAAGAAATTGTGCATTATTAAAGGAGAAATAAAATGGAACACATAGAAGATCTAACAGAAGATAGAAACACAAATATGAATATTTGTGAAATATTATTTTATTATCACAAAGTAAAATTACAGAAATTTAAGGCTCTTTGCCTCAATTTTTAAACGCTCTTGCTCTTCAAAAATCTGCATGCCTTTCCTATCTAAAGGAGTAGCCACTCGAAAAGAAGAGTTAAGCAAAGATTTTAAATCTCTGTTCTCTCGCTTTACTGCTTCTATCTTCATGTTGGACTCCATAAGAAGCCGCTGAAGGATAAAAATATTCTTGTGGAGTTTGTCAACCCCACCAGTCCTAGATTGTAGTCGCTGAGAATATGCGACAAGGGTTGATGAGTATCGAGTACCGAGACTCACAAGCTCGTAGATAATTTCATTATCTGACTTATTAGTCAGATCATTATTGGATTGCATTATAGCACCTACGGAAGAAGAAAAAGCAGAAACAACTGGTGAACGAGGTGCAGAATACCTCATATATTGGTGATGGGAAGATTGTTGAGCCATTGCAAAGTGAGAAAGCAGAAAGAGATTACAGAGTAAGAATACAGACTAAATTTAGAAAAGTGAAGAAGATGAGATGCGAAAGAAGATGAGCTGAATAATTCTTTTATAGAGAAAATTATGACAAAGTATCACTCTATTGCTTCATAACATCTTTCGTGAAGTATCTCTCGACAAGAGACAAGAGATGTAGCATCATAGCTGCGGCCTAACAGATACAGAAAAGCGATGTAGTATCATAGTTGCGGCGCCTGACAGCTACAGAAGACCTGTAAAAATCTTACGGATCAGAGTTGTCTGGTCTAAAACAGAGGGTCACCGTTTTTGTTGAAAGAGAGAGAGAGAGAGAGAGAGAGAGAGAGAGAGGTTAACAGTTTAATTTTGATGAATTCTTTACTGAGTATGTCATTTAGAAGAACACTTAAAGTATATCATTTATGTTTTTCTAAAGCAATCGAGAGTTTACCACTGAAACCGAAGATGTTAGACATGGGTACAGCTGAAAAAATCCCGGGAGGTCGAATCCGCACCGTTTTCCATCAGAAAACCCTCCAAACAGAGCAAAAAAGAGAAAACCAAAGAAGACAACAGCCAAAATCTCTTCATACAGAGCTTTATCAACAAAAACGGAAACCCACATGCAAATTCTATGAGATAGGGCAAAAAAAAAGTAGAAAAAATAAGTGAGAGGAAAGAGAAGGTGAGGAGCGAAATGATAGGAGTCGGGGTGGGTCAATGGAGAACAGTTTTATTTCGTGAGAGGAATGTGGGAGGTTTGTGTACGTGATAATACATACAAGGAAAACCCACATGCAATGTATTTGTACTGAGAAGTAGATTCTTTTCCACCGAATGAAAACCAGGCATCCTTAAAGCGGTTTCTGGTTTTGCTTTTTGGTGAATTACGACTTGTTTGGATGCTCGACAAAGTCTGTCTTCGACCCGTTACATCTGTAGATTAATTACTCTACTCGAAAGACCATCAGCATGATATAACATCATATTTAATATATTTTTTTTTTTACTTAGTGATTAAGTAAGTGTTTTTGAATGATGTTGTAAATTTGTTTTTTAAAAAAAATTATTTAATAGTATTAAAAAAATAAATCTAAACAAATATGAAAAAAACATTTTTCATTTTACACTAACGGTAGCTCCCAGCGGGAGTTGGGAGCGGTAACCGTAGCATTGTCCCTTTATATATTCCGCTTTATTTATTTATTTATTTTTTCGTTTAGCTATAAATCTTTAAGAAAGTGAGAAACGTTAAAAGTAATTTAGAAAGAAAAGATAAAAAGAGGAGAAAATTTAATTGTAAAATAGTAGTAAAAAAAATAAAAAATAAAAATAAAATATTAAATAATATTAAAGATAAAGTAAAAGATAATAATAAAATAATAATAAATAATAGTAGAGTAGATTAAGAGGGTAAGCATCGTTTGTTTGTTTTGTCAGTTGTGAGGCCACAGAAGTTAAAGTTTAAATGCACTCAACTGCATGTTTAAATATTAAATAATATTTAAAATTGAATTGCAGAGTTTTTAATGTATGATTATTATTATTATTATTATTGTTGTGAACAGTTATAATCCTTTTTTTAATTATTTTTAAGGCAAGTTAGGCAACAGCTGTAAGACTTTATACTTCCGTGAACGATGGGATGCACTATATATATATATATGGTGAGTGGAAGTACATTGGTGCAGCAATCAATGTGCTTTTAAATCAAGCTAGCTTCTAGATTTCCCACTATGAAATTTGCGGGTCACCTACTGATCATAATGATTATGATCAACTCGATTCATTATTAATTATTATTTATGTTATGCAAGAAAAATATATACTTTTATATTAATTAGCTCTAAAAATCATTAATATTTTTATATATAAAATCGTATTCAATCTTTTCTGATACAGTTTTTTCTCAATAATTGCGCACCGTAAGCATCAATCTATGTATCAAGCTATTATATATAGCAGCCCCACCCTGCGATATTTTAGACTAATCTTTTATGTTTGACACAAACCCATGGCTAGCTAATTTAAATTCTCATCAATGTCGTTGGGTCCTTTTTAAGTTACTATTAGACTTAGTGACCCTACGGAGCATTTCCACATACACAAAGAAGGCATATGTGGCACTGCATCAGTCGAAGAGAATCTACGATTAAATTAATTGTCATAGACTCGTGTCTTAAAAAATTTCTTATTGTGGAAGCAAAGATATGGAGAAGGCATTATTGAGATTTTTTTTTGTTTTTTTATTAATCATCGTCTTTTTTTAGTGACCACATATTGCCCGTGGGAATTATTAAATATGAAATCCATGTTGTCACCACGTGATAAAGTACTTTGAAATTAAGCCTGATTCCGACAAATGTCAATCATCAAAATAGACAAAATAAATATATAAATAAATAGTTGATTAGGATAATTATTTCTTTATTAATTCTTTAGAAACGTATCAAAGGTTCATGTTGTAGCTGAATCTGCTTCAAATTGATAGTCAATATATACATTAGAAAAGTGATATTAAGGATGCCATCTTGCCAAAAGGTGGTAACTTCGGGGTTAAAGTAATTTTAAATAGCGGATAAACCCGCTATCATATAATAACAGAAGTTTCACGAACTCTATATACACATACAACCTAAATACATGAAAGCTATCTAATTCATTGATATAGAAAATGGAGTTTCCATTATGATTATTGACTTAGGCATCAAAGATGTTCCGTTGATAAACCCGCTGTCATATGATAACAAAAGTCTTACGAACTCTACATACAAAGACAATCTAGATATGTGAAAGCTATCTGATATAAAAAATAGGTTTTTACTTGTGATTGCTAATTTAAATATCAGAAATATTTTTCAGAAATTTCAAGACACTCAATTATTCGATTGCATGTGATCGTATGCGAATAGCGATGAAACGCGTCCATAACCATTTGTAAAATACTTCTTTCAAAATATATGGCCACCCTTAGTTTAATGCAATTAATATTTGCCTTAAAAATTGTCTAATTGTTGGACCAATAAAATAAAGTCATATGGAAAAGGATTTGTGATTTTTTTAATGAGTCATTATCGACTTTTTGTTTTATTGCCATATTTTGATTAAATATGTAACTATTGTTGTCCCTACATTATAACTTGACATTCAAACCAAAGGTAGAAAATTATTTTATCAATAGAAGCTGCTATTACGTACTGAAAATTTCTGTACTCCATGGACACATTAATATCATATCCTACTTAACAAAATCGCTTTGTAATCTTCAAACAACATTGGTAGAATAAAAATACATATTTGATGCTTCTATTTCAATCTTTGATGCTACCTTCGTCATTCCCCTTATCATTATTCTATTCATGTTCCTGCATGTGACCTGGTTCCAGCCTTTGATGTGTCCATTTCCCGTCCTCCTTTTTCACTAATAAAAAAATAAGTTTTCTTTACCTGCAAGTGGAGACCTTGAAGTCAAACCGACAGGACTGGCTTATTTGTTGTTACATGACTGACAATCTAGAGTGAGCTAGACAGACACAAACTAGTACACATCTCGATGTCACCCTTTACAGTTCCCACGTTTTTCCTCTAAAATCTTCCGAGACTTCCACTTTGGCATTATTAATATGCTTGTGCTTGAGATCTGTGTGATATCTTGTCTGTCTGATTGACTTCAATCTTCTTGATCCATTCCTCATATTTGCCTTATATTATATATATATATATATATATATATATATACATCTATATAATATAAATTAACTTGGTTGTTGACATTAGACATCGACTTCTTGAAATAAATTATTGAACTAAGTTTTAAAAAAAGAACCACTTGGATGATCAACCTGATCCTAACTTCGAGTCCCTCACATCTATGATTCATGTGGTAGCTTTCGTTTAACAACAAAATTAAGTGGTACCCATCTCTCAAATTTCATTTCTTTAATTGTTTATGATTTGTGGCTCTCTCCCATACCCCTTTTTTTCCCAGGATGGTAATATTTTTCTTGATGTTGAGATTGACAGCAAATTTACAAAAGATATATCTATATTTAATATCTTTCGTCCTAAGTGCAGACTCACATCACACATGAATTGGCAAGATTTTATAGGCAAAATCAATTTTTTCTATTATTTTTTTATTATTTTTTTCAATCACTTCCCTTTATATATATTCTACTAAAATCATAATTTGATGAATTTTTGTCGCTTTTCATGTTTGTTTCCTATAAGGTAGGCCAGTACGTACGTAGTGCAATAATTCAACATCGATCATGATAATGATTCCATATTTTTATAACTATTATTATATCTATATGTAACATATTTTTTGCATGAGAATAATGCTTTTACATATCATGGATTATTTTGAAACTTATCATGGATTATTTTAAGAAGTCTTTATAGTGAAAATATCAAAAGCAAAGGAACATTTATATCTTGTGTGTACAAGCAGGATAGATATTGTCGGGGTAAAACCAGATTGATATGAGTCATGATTGGTTTGAGAAATTACGTGCAGCTCACGACCATGGGGCTATATATACATGGGATTTATATACCACGTACCCCCCATTTACCAAGCTTAGGATTTATTATATATATTAATAAAAAATTCAAAAAACAAATATATATTTTTTTATTTAAGTAGATCAATATGTCAATATTTTTTATGTGGTGTGTCAATAAAAAAACATGTTAACTGATTTATTATTTTATATTTTAAATGAGTTGTGCTACTTTTAAGTCTAGTACTATGCCAACACCATTTATTGTGTGATAAAGGAATGTCGAGATAAGGATAAGAGTGAGATAAGAATATTATTTAGTACTGAAATTACTATTTTAGATGAGGAAACAAAAACGATTACTGTGGATCGAATGCATGTGGCATTAACAGGAATATATCTCTAACCTATAAAATATCAAGCCAATATATATATATATATATATATATATATACTGCCATTATGAAATCTGATGTAACATCATTATAAAAAAACCACTCGTCCCATCCTAACTACTAACATTGAAACTAAAGACCAGTATTGTAACAGCCCGCTAGAAATTCAATTAAGGAATTTCTATTGACTTTAGGAATCTCGTGAAAATTCCGTAAGTTTACACGAATCGACTAATCGCATAGGTTTTAGCCTGTCAACATAGTTAGTGTTATCACTCACTATGGTGCCAGAAATGCGATTTTAATTATTTGAGATAGTTAGAAGTGTCAGAATACATTATAGTCTACACCACTAGGCTTAATTGAATATTTAGGATTTTTCAGTACTAAGTTTATTACGTTTATTTTTGGAGTGAATAGTAATCTCGGTAAACGTACTAAACGTTGTGTTTTCAAAATCACAGTGTGAAATGTCCAAATTAGGATATCGATATTTTATTTAGATACTTGGCAAGATCTTAACCACACATAATGAATAGTATTAGGTACTTGGCACAAAGAGAAACCATTAGATGGAATTGTGAAGGAAATCAAGGTGTGAGATCATGACACCTAAGCAAAATACACATTTGGAAAATATCTTAAGAATAGAGATTTAAAATACATATAGAAAGATTTTAGCCACCTTACTCTTCCAAGTCTACTCCACATTTGGAAAATATATTGAGCTGATTTTTATAGATATTATTGGATAGAATATTTTGAGATAATATTTTATAGATATTTTGGGTAGGAGAAAACCACACTCAACTCTCAACTCCAGCCTTATCATCTCCCTTATCTCTTCCATAAGCATCTCCAGCCATCACCCACGAACTTATCTTCATTTACACGTTTCTTTAAAAGAATATCAAACATTCTCTCTCGGACAGCTTTTAGGAGTTCTTTTGCATGCCCATTTCGAAGCTGTTGTAAGTGTTTTATCATAAAGTCTCCTTCATATAAGTTGTTCCTTTTTGAGTCTAGTTTACATGGATATCTTATTTGCCCCATTTGAAGATCATTTGGTCAGTCAAATATTGTGTAAACTATAGAAAGGTCATTCTGGGAGATAAACTGGAGAATATGTTATAGTTTGGAGTTTTTGACCAAGCTAATGGATAGATATTGGTCCGAAATTTTTATGGAGTATTGTTAACATGTATATATGACTATTGGTTGAGGATTTTTGCATGATTGAAGGTTTTGATGAAATATTTGCTTAGATTTAGAAACTTAGAAACTGGAAGAAGAAAAACAGTTTCTATTTTGAGAAAGTTTAACTCTTTGGTGGTCTAAACCTATTCTAATGACTTTGATAATTTTATTGGAGGATCCTAAGCATCTTATATACATGTTATATTATTATTTTGAAGATATTTGATGTTAGTTTCAAATATATGAAATTTTATACAAAGAGATATTCAGATAAGCCAAAGTGTGGATGTTCTTGGCTAAATTTATGTTTTGGTTAATTTTTAACCATGTGATCTTGAATTAGAAGCTTATATATGTTTTAGGACATCTTTTTAAACCATGTGATGGTTTGGTTTGAAGATCACATATTTATAAGTCATAGATCAAAAGGTTGATCAAAACAAGTTGGAAACAAAAATCAATAGAAATAGCATATGAGAATTTCGGCCCTATGGAGTTTTAATAGTTGTGATTAGTTTTAAATTTTTCTAAATTGATATTTGAGTTGAGGATAAAATTTACATGAGGCATGTAAATTTTGGTGACTTTTGGAGTTAGCATGCAAAATCCTTAAGTTATGGGTAAAACGGTCATTTTCCTACATATAGAAAGTAAAATGGAAATTTTACTCTTTAAGTTAGTATTTTTCCATATTTCAAATTATTAGTGATTTAGTACTAACTTTTAGAATCACTAATTACAGTTCCTCGTGATCGCGCTTGAGGTTTTATAAGAAACGCGGAGATCGAGGTAAGTTAGCTTTTAACTTATTAGCAGTCTACTGTGTATGTATGCTAAGTAAAAGAACTACAGTGTATGTATGTATGTTATCATATGTGTCATGCCATGTCAAGTTATCATGTAATTGTCTATTATACAGAATTTATTCTGTCATCAATTTTTATCTGTTACATAATATATTCTGTTATGTATTACTGTACATTACAAGTACGTCATGCTAAGTATGTCATCTATTACATGTAAGTCAAGTCATGTAATATTCACTGTTGCAAGTATGTCATGTTAAATATGTTGTCTATTATATGTTATGCCATGTTACGAAATGTTTCTATCTCAAGTTGGTCATGTATTCTAAGTTATGTTCAAGTCACGTTATGTTACGTCAGGACTTCAGTCCTTTCGTATTCCAGTCACATTTCATCTTGAGTACATTATGATGTGTAGAATACATGGGGCCACAACAACTGTGGAGTATGTATTTAACTACAAATGTGATGCGTAAAATACATGGGGCCACAACAACTGTGGAATATGTATTTTTCATGTTAAGTCAAGTTTGTGTAGAATACATGGGGCCACAACAACTGTGGAGTATGTATTTACACATAGAATACATGGGGCCACAACAACTGTGGAGTATGTATTTAACTGCATTGTGATGTGTAGAATGCATGGGGCCACAACAACTGTGGAGTATGTATTTACACATAGAATACATGGGGCCACAACAACTGTGGAGTATGTATTTTTCATGTTAAGTCAAGTTTGTATAGAATACATGGGGCCACAACAACTGTGGAGTATGTATTTTTCATGTTAAGTCAAGTTTGTGTAGAATACATGGGGCCACAACAACTGTGGAGTATGTATTTTCATGTTAATTCAAGTTTCAGAGCAAGTTCATGCTAAGTCAAGTTGCAAGTCAAGTTCAGTTCATGTTTCAATTTAAGTTATGTCAATTATGCTATGTTGTACTCCAAATTATGCTTTAATTTCTTATGAATTTGATTATGCATTTATGCTTTTACTGACATCCATGCATCATTAGCTTGTGTGGAAGTTTTTTGTTAACTTACTGAGATTTGTAATCAAATCTCACTTTGGTAGTCCCAACTACCATTCCCCCCGAATGGTAGATCTTGTTACAGGACCTGAAGGAGAATCAGGAGCTGATCAACTAGACACAGTTGACTAAGTGACGGTGCGACATAAATGTTGATATAGTAATTAACGTAAGTTACTACTTGTACGATTGAGTTGCATCTCTACTACTTTTTGGATCATAACCATTTTGGACTAGTGTTGTGATCTTAGTTGTTCAATGGATTTTTATGTATGAAGTATGTTTTAAGCATTTGGGATATTTTCAATTTGGTGCATAGTATTGCTAAAGACAAAAAATTTATCCGCTGCGAATATTGCATATTGTTAGATGCATGTTAGGAATATTGCATCTTATATGTCATGAACGGGGGCAGGTAACCTTGTGTTGCATGTCTCGACGCTTCAAATGTCCGTCCGATCCCAAACGGAATTTGGGGGCGTCACAAGTATCCTAAAAAAAGTCCGCACAACATACAAATTAATAAATCATCTGCTTAATAAATTTAAATGATTGAATGAGTTATATCTTATCTATTTAATATGGATTTAAAAATATAATTTAATCAATAGAAGATACTGTTTACTTAAAATACAAATATATATTTTATGATTGAGGATGAAACGTCAATGTTAGGTTGATGGGGTCAATTCTATGATGCCATACGTCCCTGTCACATTACTAAAGCAAATTCATCGATCCCCACACCACCGTCAGTTGAAATCAAGGCCTTGCACGTCTCTACATGCTACTGTTTAGATGGACAATCAACGCGACGAAGCAAGAACACACCGGTACCGGCGCATTCCTTTTTACCACCAGGATTTCCAAGAAAATACAGCTCTCATGCCAGAGCCATTTTGCTGACGCTGCTGCGGGTGCTTTTGCTAAGCCGGCTGCAGAGGGGGCCATGCAGATGCTGACAAACCTAGAGGACGACCGTTTCGGCCTCCAACGAACTCGCTGTTTCTACCCCGGTTTAGTACCATATGCTGGGTCTGCCGCTGTTGGTATCGTGCAGTCGCTTTCAATTGTGCATCCCAAGCCGCCGAACCATGATGCTTCAACATTTGTTGGTCCCTAAACTGCTGAAACTGTCGGTAGTAATATAGATCCCATCAACAATTGACAGATTTGTAAGCTTTTAAGTTATGAATAAACAAGCTACCCGTAATGCTAAGAAAGCACAATAAATAAAAGCTTACTTGACTGGCTTGCATTTGCAACTGCTGGTGGGAAAGCGACTGGTTAGAAAATTCCAACATCAGCGTTGGAGTCGTTCTTCACGGAGATGGTGTCTGGTGAGGGCTTTCTTAGGGGACCCAAGAGACCTCTGCCATGGTTAAGTCCGTAAATCTCTTCGTCCATTTTCATCTTGAGGTTGACGCTGACAGTGTTATTGTTATTGACGCTGACAGTGTTCTGAACCTTGGAGCCGCCCTCCTGAGGTTGCTCGTACTGGGATAGGTTGTTTTCACTCTGAAATCTCTCCAGAAGCCTATCTCTACCCCTCCCATTAGCAGCCAACCAAGCAAATCTCAAAAATTTTAAAATTTCACAGTTTTGGTGTTTTGGGTTTCAGCAAGACGAAGAGAAATCGAGAGTCGCGAGATAGAGGGAGAGAATAGAGGATGGGTCTGAGTTTAGAGAGAGAACTTGGGAGGAATATGAAGCTGAGAATGAAAGATTTGTCTGGTCTGAAATTCTTCTGAATATCACTGACACAGTCTCACGAAAGACTAAAACATCCTTATATAAACGGACACAAAGGAAGAAAACAAAAGGTTAAAAAAGTAACTATGTAATAAAAACGGAAGAAAGAAACGGAATGCAACAATTTACTGCTCATTCCTGTAGAAGCGCGATAGACGCTTATTATTATAGAGAGATATTGGAAATAACTGCTTAGTAGTTATCTAGCAAGATTGTAGGCCCATCCATCCCTTGGCTCAACCCAACTAACAGTCCATTCTTCAGAAGAAACGCGTGAATGCAATATTCATCTAGTCGTGATGGGAAGTCAAGCTTGGAATGATTACAAAACAAAACTATATTGCGTGGAATTGACGGTGGCATGTTGAACGATGGTTCCACCTATTTGCAAGTCGTCTTTCCTTTTGAGTGTCGGCCACATGTTGAATGAATGAATTAATATTCATTAGTTTCTTCACTTCACGGTGGATGGATATTCAGTTTTAGCGTCGAAGCAAAAGACGGCTCGTAATCTTATTTCTCTTCTGGATCACTTTCCTTCATTTCCAATAATTTCTTCCATTTCAAAGCAGAAAACATGGCTGATGTTGCAGGCATATTTCTCTCCCCACTCCTCCAAGTGTTTTTTGAAAGGGTGGCATCTCGTGAATTTGTTAACTTTTTTCGAGGACAAAAACTCGACCAAGCACTCTTGAACGAACTGAAGATAGCTTTGCTGTCTGTAAATGCTGTGTTTGAAGATGCAGAGGAAAAACAAATGGCAAATCCCAACGTGAAAGAATGGCTCGATGAGTTGAAAGTTGCTATATATGATGCAGAGGACATCTTGGATGAGATTGATACCGAAGCCACCCGATGCAAGTTGGATGCTGAATTTCATACCACTGCAAGCAAGGTACGAAAAGCCATCTCTACTTCTTTTAAACCTTTTGTCAAGGAAATAGAACCAAAGATAAAACAATTGCTTGAAAGATTGGAGTCTCTTGTCAGACGAAAGGACATAATAGGTCTAAAAGATGGCATTCAAGGGAAATCATCCCAAAGATTGCCCACAACTTCTTTGGTTGAAGAATCTGGTATTTGTGGTAGAGAAGATGATAAGGAGAAAATAATTAATTCCATGTTCTCGGAGGATGTAAGTGGCAATAAGTCATTTGTGATTGCTATTGTCGGTATGGGTGGAGTCGGCAAGACCACCCTTGCTCAGCTTATATACAATGACAAGAGGGTGAAGGAGTATTTTGACCTTAAAGCATGGGCTTGTGTTTCAGAAAACTTTGACATCTTTACGGTAACAAAAGCAATTCTAGAGAGAGTATGTTCATCTGATAAAGGTGATGGTGAGACTCTAGATTGGCTTCAAAGTACACTAAAGGAGAGTTTGAAGGGACAGAAATTTCTGTTTGTATTAGATGATGTTTGGAATTATGATTATATTAACTGGGAGGTCTTAAGTAATCCCTTCAGAGTTGGAGCACAAGGGAGCAGAGTTTTGGTAACAACACGTGAAGAAGGAGCAGCATCGATCATGCGACCTATTTTAACTTACAATCTGAAGCCATTACCAGAAAAAGAATGTTGGTCACTTTTTGTCAGTCATGCGTTTCATGGCAGTATCTTTGATATGCATCCAGAGCTAGAAGCAATTGGAAGACAGATTGTTGAAAAATGCAAAGGCCTACCTTTAGCAGCCAAGACAATTGGAGCTCTTTTGTCGTCTAAAGTGGGTGTTGATGATTGGAATAGAATATTAAAGAGCGAGTTGTGGGACATGCCGACTGAAATTATTCCTGCTCTAAGATTAAGTTATAAATATTTGCCCTCATATTTAAAGCGATGCTTTGCTTATTGTTCAATATTTCCAAAAGGTCATTTTTTCTTAAAAGATGAACTAGTTTCATTGTGGATGGCAGAGGGTTTCTTGAAAAATTCTGAAGGCAAAATAATGGAGCAAGTAGGCGATGATTACATCTCGGATTTGGTATCAAGATCGTTATTACAACAATCAAGTGTGAATAATTATAGATTCGGAATGCATGATCTTGTCAACGACTTAGCAAGATTTGTATCTCGACAATTTATCCTTAGACTGGAGGGTAGCAATTCGCTCCAAGTTACAAACAAGACTCGCCATTTATCAATTGTTACAAAAAGCTTTGAAAACATGCCAAAGACGTTGGAGGCGCTTTACGAGGCCAAGGGCTTGCGCACTTTTCTCCCAATAGATGTTTGGAATGGAATCTTATTGACAAAATTCCCCCATGATTTGTTGCCCAAGTTAAGATTCTTACGAGTGCTTTCCTTCAAAAATGATATAAATTTGACTGAGTTACCTGATTCAATTGGCAATATTAGACATCTACGATATTTGGATCTGTCTGACACACCAATTAGAAAACTGCCTGATTCTATATGTCAATTGTGCAATTTGCAAATATTGAGATTAATGTGGTGTTCGGATCTTACTGTATTGCCTAAAGATATGCATAAACTTGTTAGTTTGCGTCATCTTGTTTTATATAGAACTGCCATAACGGAGATGCCGTTACATCTGGGTAGACTAAAATGTCTACAGACTTTGGGTGAATTTGTTGTCAGTACAAAAAATTCTGGATCGAGCATTGGGGAGTTGGGGAAACTTGAAGATATCGGGGGGGAGCTCTCTATTAGGAAGCTCCAAAATGTCAAATCTCCCATGGATGCTTTGGATGCAAGCTTAAAGGATAAAAAGCGCCTTAAGGGCTTAGAGTTGTTGTGGGACGATACAACGTCTAGCATTTCAGAAAGTCAACTAATTGTATTGGAGAATCTCCAACCCCATACAAACTTGAATAACCTCTTTATCTACAATTATGGTGGCAAAAGCTTTCCGGATTGGATTGCTCATCATTCGTTCTCTAAGATGAAATATCTTTTTCTTTATAATTGTAAATATTGCCACATCTTGCCAGCATTTGGACAACTACACTCTCTCCAATGGCTCTATATCACTGGCTTTCATGGAATTGCTAGAGTGGGTAAGGAGTTCTATGGTAGCGGCTCTTCTATGTTTAAGCCATTCGAAGCCTTGAAATTTTTAAGGTTCAAAGACATGCCAGATTGGGAAAACTGGTTTTGTTTTGATGAATGTGAAGCTTTTCCTCGTCTTGAAGAGCTTGAGATTGTTAAGTGCCCCAAGCTAACAGGAGGGTTGCCCATCCATCTTCCTTCTTTAGCCAAACTTGCGATTGCTGAATGTTCGCAGCTGAAGTCCTCACTCCCAAGGTCTCCTACTCTACGTGAATTGAAGTTAACAAATTTTAATGAGGTCTTGTTAAATGAATTTCCATCTGGATTGCAAATTGTAGTACTTGAAGGATGTGCTGCGATACGGTCCCTACCGGAGGGAATGATGGATTTCAGCAGTCCTCTTCAAAGATTGGAAATCGATGGATGTCCCTCGCTCAAGTTTCTTTCCGATGATGATCTACCCTCCTCATTGGAAACTCTTAAGATCTCAAACTGTAAGAAGTTAGAATTTGCAGCGCACTTCAACTATTCATCCCTCAAAGAGTTGTACTTGGAAAATAGTTGTGATTCTCTTAGGTGCTTTCCAGTAAACTTAATAGCAGAGATCGATTTTTTAACCATCAAGGGATGTGGGAATCTGGAGTGTCTTACTGATTCAGAACAACATGAAAGTGATTTAGCCGCCTGGATTATAAGAATCGAGAATTGTCCCAATTTCGTATTATTTCCAAATCCAGGATTGCGTGCCCAAAAATTGAAAAGATTTGAGATACATGATTGTGGGAGTTTAAGGTCATTGCCTGACAAGATGCACCTACTCCTTCCATCTCTTGAGTCGCTATCTATCTGCAAGTGTCCAATGCTGCAATCATTCGGTGAAGGGGGCTTACCTACCAATATAAAATCAATTTTCATCGAAGATTGTGACATACTCGTCGCCCGTCGAACGACATGGGGTCTGCAAAAACTCCCCTCTCTTCGAAAATTGTCAATCAGTGGCAAATGCGAAGATGTGGAGTCTTTTCCACAGCCGTCGTTGCTGCCAATGACTATGACCAGTCTTACTATCTCTGGATTTTCAAATATGAAATCTCTAGACAAGAAGGGCCTTCAACAACTCACCTTTCTTGAAAAATTGTATATCCTAAACCTTCCAAGCCTAAAATTCACGCCAGAAGAGAGAACGTTTGACTCCATTTCTACTCTAATCCATCTTTCCATCTCTGGAATTCCAACTATGACATCTTTGGACTACTTGGGCCTTCAACGCCTCACCTCTCTTAAGCATATGGAGATCTATGATTGTCCTAATCTTAAGGTCGTGCCAAAAAATGGGTTTCCTGCCTCTATTTCTACTCTAAAGATCCACAAATGTCCACTGTTGGAGAAACAGTTGCAAAATAAAAAAGGAAAAGAATGGCACAAGGTTGCTCACATCCCCCACATAGAGATTAATGATCAATTGATTTGACTGGCTTCTTCTACAAGCCAACCATATGAACTACAATTGGACAACAGCAACTGTACATTCACCTTTCTAAGTTAGGTACGTATTAGCTTTTCCAACCATTTATCAATATAATTCGATTATTTTTATTTTGAGCAAAGTGATTTATAGAATTATCAAATAAACAAACTCCCCACGGCCTCTTTATAAAAAAAAAGAAAGTACATCTCTCCCTGAAAAAATGTAAAATAATCTACATGGAACTTATATATTTGAGACTTATACATAACATTGCTCCTATATTTTAAGTACACTTAAAACTATCTTTGTCAGAACATGTTGTTAAGTCCTTGAGTCTCTCTCGTATGGTCTGCAAGTTTCTTTCGATTGCATGCATTTCCATAGATCTCAATTTCAGTACTAAGAGGACAATTAATGAAAAAAAAACGTTTATATCATTGGTCTGCAATATGGGCCATAGCATATATATTAATGAATGAGCAATATGCAACTCTATTTGCTTATGTTTACTCGTTAGAGAATTCCTATGTGATTTTTTATTATAAAAGAAAAGTTCCCGTGTAATTTCTATAAGAATATGGTCATCATGTTCAGAATTTCACAACAAAATATATTTGAAAGCAGGTGGCCAACCTTTAACTGTTGCTGAAATTGAAGAAATTTCTGTTAAGAATAGAAACTCAACTTCTACAACAAATCAGATGTCAGTGCCAGGAAAAGCTTGATCAACATCGAAATCCTGTATATAGTTCAGAAAATGAATGTTGCTGTCTTTTCATTGTTTCATTTATTTTTTGGATGGGGATTAATTTGGTTCTCTTTTGGCACTGTCTTGGCAGTTTGATAAGTTACAAAAAGATGGGTAACTTGCGGGCTTTTTTAGTAGGATGCATTGGATCCATTGTTTTAAAAATGAATCTATTTAGAAGTCTTTTTACTTACGCACTAAATACGCTCAACACATTAGCATATGTAAAAATATAGTTTTGTATCTTCCAAAGCAGCTCTATTGCGTTGACATGAAGATTTTGCAGATGGTGTGCTTGATTGATGAGCTGTATACTTATATAGCAAAGTATCCTAAACAGCTATTTTCAGTTGCATAACTTATTTGTAAAAATTGCCTGTTTTCAGTTTCTTGGTTCAATTGCAAAGTTTCTTTCTGATAAGGTATTTCATATTATGGTTATGGACGGAAAGCCGTAGTGAAAGCAAGTTTATGCACCTTATTGGCATTCAACAGAAGTTTGGCTATGGAGGATTGCTAAAGCTCATGTCCTTGCCCTTGACTCTGGCTATCACTAGCTCATTAGTCACTGGTATATATTATTTTTCAGTATTTTATAAACTAATTATTTGCTATGGTTTTTCCATCAAAACTCAATTTGATTTATATTAATGAGGGAAATGATTTGATTGATCTCTTTTACAGGCTACGAACTCATTGTGTAACAGAGCCTTATGTAATTGCGACAAATAGGCAACTTAGCGTAATGGATCCAATCTACAGACTGTTGCACTCTCATTTTCGTTACACAATGGAGATCAATGATCTGGCTGGAAAAGCACTTGTCAATGCAGGTGGCACTAGTGAGTCTACATTCGCAGCTGGTAAATATTCCATGGAAATATGCTCTGCCGCCTATGATCTCCAGGGGCAGTTCGACTAGCAGTCACTTCCTGCTAACCTTATTAGCAGGTACCTAGTTTCCAATTAGCCAATCTTTTAGATTTTCAAAAATAAAAAATCAAATAAAAGAGTTTTCCTCCAAACCCATTTAAAAATTCTTCATTTGTCCTTTGAGCATGCAAAGAAACACATATTTTCTTAATGAAGGGACACATGACATCATTTACAGTTCTTAAATTTAGATTTTCTAAGGACACTTCATTTTTATAGATGGGATTACAGGAAACTTTTTTCAAACCAGTTTGGAGGAAAACGCTATCCTAAATCAAATCCTATGATATAAGTAAAAGATGAGTAATCCACATCAACTATAAGTAGAAGTACTCTTTAACAAATAGAAAACTTGATGTTTTACAACTTATTGGCAAGTGGCATAATATTATAGCTTTTCATTAATGTGTATAATCTAATTCCCACATATCAAATGTTAAGATCGATCGGCTCTTTTACAATTGTGTACATAGGGGAATGGCCATTGAGGATCCAACTGCTCCTCATGGACTAGGCTAACAATCAAAGACTACCTCTAAGCCAATGATGGTCTAATCCTCTGGGATTCTATCAAACAATGGGTCACAGACTATGTCAACCACTACTATGTTGACCCTAGCCAACCACAACTATGTTGACCCTAGCCTTGTGGAGTCTGATCAAGAGCTCCAATCATGATGGACTGAAATTCGAACAGTTGGCCACGCCGACAAGAAGGACAAACCATGGTGGCCGGTTCTCAAAACACAAAATGACCTAATCGAAATCCTCACAACAATCACTTGGGTGACTTCTGGCCACCATGCCGCTGCCAACTTCGGTCAATATGCTTATGGGGGCTACTTCCCAAATCGGCCAACCATTGCTGGGACCAACATGCCCACACAAGACCCAACTGAAAAAGAACGTAAAAAGTTCATGAAAAAACCTGACCACGCACTTTTGCAATGCTTCCCTTCACAGCTTCAAGCACCAAGTGAGATTGAGGTTTCCCTTTTTTTATATATACTAGTAGTTGGGCAACGTCCAAGGGACGTTCGTCCAGTGTATAGAAATATTATTTTTATTAAGGAAAAAATTTTGAATAATAATGTAATACTTTTAGAAAAAAAATATATAAATTCTAACATCAAATAGTAAGATAGACTTAAATCAGTTTTAAAGCATTTAGAATTTATAAAAAAAAAAAAAAAAAAAAAAATCTTGAAACAAACATGTGCAGCACAGGAGATAAACTGTTAACAGTAAAGGAACGTGGATAGCACGTTTTCTTAATTTAATAAAGCGATTACTTTTAAAAAGTAACATAATTTTTATAAAGAAATAAAATACTAAGGTTTTTATAAGATATTATTATTTGATTTTAATGTTTCATAATGAATTTAAATTGATAAATAAATAATATTTTATTAGGATAATTGTATTCGTAAATGTAGTTGGTAAATATATTTAAACTTAATTATTTTACATTTTTCTTTGTTTATATAAGGAATGAATAAAAATTTTAAATCACATAAATAAATTGATATATAAATTATAATTTATATAAAAGATCATATATATATAATAGAATATAGAATATATATTTATATAATTTATATAGATATATATAATAAAATATATATATATAGATATCTAATATACCTCATAAATAAATGATCATCAATGCATAGGTTACAGGATCATGCATGCTGCATGAATTTTAATAATTATAAATTTATTCATAAGTGATTGGGGAGAGAGAGATTAAAAAATTAAGAACTTTTAAGAAGAGAGAGCCACTTTAATTTATTCATGTAACTAACGGCGTTAATTTTAACGGTAAAACAACAAAAACCGTTAAACCAATAAAATTCCGTTAGATAGCCACTTTATATATATAAAGATATTTTTTGAAAAAGTTAAAAAGCAAGGAGATTATGTTTCCAAAAAAGTTAAACGTTTTGATATCCAAACATTAAACGCATTAATAATACTGTAAGCACGATTTATACTCGATCAAATTAAGAAGATCAAATCTTAGCTAGCAACTAGTTTTTTTCATTTTATTTTTATGGTAACATGACCTAACTTGGGTGCAAATAATTGAGAAATTCTAAGGAGTCATGGCATTCTCGGCCATGTGCAGAAGTGGATTAAACATGCACTTTTTCAAACATGCATGGAACTTTTTTTCTGTAGCAAGAGATCATGTATGCATTCCGCCCCAATAGATCACATGGACCCAAAAATAAGTGGGTCATTCTCCACTACATGAATCAAGCCAAGAAATCATTTCAACGATGAACGATGTGAGGATTGGCCCCATCAATCCAAGCAATGAAGTAAAAGACAAGTTGATAATTCAGACAGTAGAGACAGAAGTTGATAAGAAAAAGAACTTTGTTCAAGAATATGAGGATTGAGAGCTGGAAAAAAATTACCCTCAAATTCTGTACGAACTTGTATGGATATATGAAACGAGTCTTACAATATTTATTCCTACAATGTGTAATTATAACATTTATTTGTAGTGTGAAAATAAATGGAACAAATTTTGCTATTATAACATTTAATATGAATAATTCTTATTGTAGTCCGTGGATGTGGACTGCTTTGCAGGCCCGAATCCGTTTCATTTAAATGAAACGAAACGGAGTGTTTCATTAATTAGTGACATGTAAATCACTCGTATCTGTGAGTGAAAAATCCCTTAAGGAGTAGATGAACTCACCCTCGCCCCATCGATGTCGCCGTCGCCCCGGTATTTATCCAAACCCAGATGGAAAAACCTCGATTTCTTCATCCCGATCATCGCCCTTCACATTGCCTCCTTTTCCGAAATCTTCATCTTCTTGACCTTCTCCGGTCACCCCACCTACCGATTCTCATTTTTCCTGCAATTAGTGACACTTTTTCTCTTCTGGGCATTGATCATCTCGTCATTCTCCATGAATACACAGACCCTTTGCTTATAAATAAAGGTTTTGTCTTCTTATCGCTGGAATTTCGTTTGTGTATATTTTTTCGGTGCGTTGACGATCGTTTGTGCAGGTTCTTCCTTGTATTTATCGATCAACCTTTCGGCGTTCTTCGCGGAGTTTTTGTTATGATCATCAGGATTGGTTTTCAAGGGCACTTGGGTGTTACAGACTAGCTTGTCTTTGTACACCGATGTATTTGGTTTAAATGGGTACAAAAAAATGTCGGTATCGTCGGCTCAGGTGAATGCTGATGTGCAATGTGATCTTTCGGAGGATAGGTTAAGGGGTGTTGCTTTGATGAATTTTGTCTTTGATTTCACATTTTCCTTTTTGTTAATTTAATTGATTTATAGCTGAATCCCTTTTTCATATTTTTCTAGTCATTTTATCATGTTTGGTTCTGGAAAATTTGTGTTGAGTTTTGGAAAAAACAAGAACTGCAATCAACCAAAATGAAAGAAAAGATAAACGAGTGAGGTAGAGCTGGAGAGCAAAAAGCTTGAGGAAAATGTTAAAAAAAAAAAAAAACAGCATGTTCCGTTGATGGTGGAGGAGATTGGGTTGTGTTGGTCAACAATAGGCTGGAGATTTGGTTGGGGGGGGGGGGGGGGGGGGGGTGACAGAATTGCTTCAGAAGAGAAATATTGCAGAACTTAAATTGTTTTCGTTTGGCTTTAGGACGTAGATGAAGAGGGATAAAGTAGTCATTTACAACCTAAGAATGGAGATAATCAAGTAATTTTATATGTTAGGACTGCACAGTCCTCTTAAGAGGACTATATATAGCACCTCTCTTATTATATATAGATCTCTCTCACACATACTTTTTTTTTTTTTTTGAGAGAAACGTCATACTTTCATATAAAACCCATTAAAAGGGGCCACGATTACATGGTGTACCATAGACCAGTTCAGTCGAGTTCATAGCCAACACTAGAGATTCTTTGGCTAGTACATGAGCGCAGTGATTACCACTCCTCCCAACAAAAACGACAGACCAAAGACTAAAACTAGAGAGAATACTCTTAGTGTCAGATAAAAACATGCCCACACTATCGCCCCTGTCTGAAGGGAAATTGAGACCATTAACAACTTGTAAGGAATCCCCTTCAAAGATAACAGAAGTGAGACCCATCTCCTTGGCTAGGGAAACCGCATGGAAAGCACCTATAGCTTCAGCCAGCAGAGGTTCAGGAAAGCAAGAAATGGAGAGCTTTTTGCTGATCATAACATTACCCACTTGGTCTCGAGCCACCAGACCAATACCAATTCTATTGTTAGGACCATCCACAGCAGCATCCCAGTTAATTTTCGTGACACCTGATGGAGGAGGAGACCACACGGATGCTTGAGAGTGGATCTGAGCCTTTGTCTTCAGGTTCTCTTGGGCAGTCCTATAATCAGTCAAAGATTGTGAGGCCTGATTTACTAACAGACTTGGATGCACAAAGGACCCCTCGAAGATCATCCTGTTTCTTCTAGACCAAATGCTCCTGGCTAACACAGAAAACTGTTCCATTAAGCTTTGATCACACTGACTATATAGGCTCTCGAAAAGCTCTTTGAAATTGGCTTTCCTTAAAGAACTTTTTTGAAACACTATATGGCCTTGACTCCATACATCCATAGCAGAAGTACATTCCCACAGTGCATGAGTTGTGGATTCCTGTTCCCTGCAACAGATGGGGCATATAGGGGAGTCTACTATCTTCCTCTTAGATAGGTTGAGCATGGTTGGAAGAGATTCCAGGCAGGCCCTCCAGATGAAAATCTTAGTTGCATTAGGGATCTGCAGCTTCCAGCATCCTGTCCAAACTTCCTTGTTCTGTATTCCTCTAGAGGATTGACCCTTAAGTTGTTCTATGGACTCTTTCTGTAAATGATAGGCAAACTTGACTGAGAAAGATCCATCTTTGGTGCCCAACCAAATGAGTCTGTCGTTGGCACCAGAAAAACTGATAGGAATTCTTTGAATTAAAGAAGCTGTATCAGGCCCAAAAAGAGCTGTGGTTAGACCTCTATCCCATTGTTTTGTCTCATTATTGATGAGTCTTGCCACCACTTCATTCTCAGGAAACAGATGGACAGGGCTTTGGATTTTGTAACTAGAAGGTTGGGGCAACCATCTATCTTTCCAGATTTTGGTTCCTAGACCATTACCTATGCGCCATAGTGACCCTTTTTCAACCAAACCTCTTGCAGCCTGAATGCTTCTCCATATGAAAGATGGTCTAGAGCCCAACTTGGCTTGAAAGAAATCCACATTTGGGAAGTATTTCAGCTTGAGGACTTGAGCAGCTATAGAGTCAGGATATTGAAGAAGTCTCCACCCCTGCTTGGCCAGTAGAGCCAAATTAAAGCTCTCAAGGTCTCTATAACTCAGACCTCCTCTAGTTTTCGATCTACCCATCTGTCCCCAAGACACCCAATGCACCTTTTTTTCATTTTGGAGATGACCCCACCAGAACTGGTTCATAACTTTGTTGATCTCACCTAGAAGGGATTTGGGGAGCTTAAAAACTCCCATGCAGTAGGTAGGGAGGGCTTGAACCACTGCCTTGAGGAGAATATCCTTCCCTGCCTGGGTTAGAAATTTGTTTTTCCAGTTACTGACTTTTCCCCTGACTCTGTCTAGTATGCCCTTGAAAGCAGCATATTTAGATCTGCCTATGAGATTTGGGAGACCCAAATACCTTTCATAACAAGAGGAGGCTCTTGTTTGAGCAAGACTCAAGATGTACTCCCTAGTTGCTTGTCTTGTATTAGGACTGAAATAGATCGAGGTTTTAGACTTGTTGAGCTTCTGACCTGAGGCCTCCTCATAGAGATTTAGAATAACCTGGATTGAAGCCCATTCTCTTGCACTAGCTCGACAAAATAGAATGACCCAAACCCAAGTTCTCCCTCGTGTGTGAAATCTGCATTTCGATTCTTTGCTACTAATCAATATACTCCAAATACTCCATTTTCGTATTCTGAATGGGCTTAATTATGGAGATTTAAACTGCACGAAATATTAGAATTGCTCCTATGGAAGATTTGCAAGAATATTCTACCCGCTTATATCAATTTGTTTAGCCACACCCAAATAGGCTTTGAAAAATGTAGCCCAGTGCTACTAATTTTGTTACATAAATAAAGGGATCGAAGAGATTATTGCAGGTCATATTCAATTTGTTAAATCCAGAGAGCATTCTCCATCCCCTTTGCAAGGATGCCGAGGGAACATTAGTGGACTTGTTCCTCAATGGCCCTATTGCTAGAATCATTTGTAGGAATTCTTGTTGGCCTCTTGATATTTTGTTGTTTTCAAACCATACAATCACTGAGTGGGTACGGCCTATTATTAAAATCAATCCTTCTTTGAAAATCAATTCGAATGACTTTGTTTCATTTTCATACTTTGCCTTAATCTGGTCTAGTAGGCAAAACTAATAATAATATAAAAAAAATAAAAAAATAAAAAAAAAATAAAAAAAGAAGAAGTCTTTGACCATATCTTGGTAGATGCCCTTTCTCTATCGGAGAAAATCAACTCAGTGGCCAACAAGCATTTAAAAGCATGGAAAGAAGATGAGGCAAAAGTTCAGACTCATCTTTCGGAACCTTCCCCAACTGGTGTCATAAAGGTAAAATTTGACACTAAAATCAGAGGCAATACCTATTTTATAGATGCTCTATTCAGGTTCTGGAGCACAAAAGTGGCAAAAATACCTATCAATGACCCACTTTTACTCAATTTTAAGAGTGTTATTTTGGAAGGGGACTCACTCTCGGTCATATCTGAGCTTGCAATATCTAGATCAGTCCATTGTCTCTATTATACAGAACATTGGGAACTCATTTGTGCATTTTCCCTCTTTGTTTGTTAAAAAATTGCAGATAGTGTCAATTTTGGTATTCATAATGTAGCTGTAGCCACCGATAAGATAGGCTTCATTCCCGTAGCTGAATTACCTTGCATGCCAATTTTGAAACCGCATGTCAACATTAACCTATCTAGATCTTCTTGGAGATATTTGCTAGTTTTAGTTGGCTCCTAGTTATATCTCTAATTATTGTAGAAAAATACTCCGTTAATGTATTCTAAATCCATTTCTATGATAAAATTGCAGATAGGATACAAGATGACAGTAATGAAGATGTAACTATTGATCAATACCATCACTATAAGTTATGGTGCACAGTACAGAAAGAAAAAAAGGAGAGTCACTCATATTAACCTTTGAGTACATGTTATCTATTGCAGTCCATTTTGATAACTTGAAATTTCTTGTTTTGGAGCCTAGCATGATATAAAAGATGATCAGATATGAAAATTCTAGATGATTTTGCAACATTTATGATCCTTCTCATTTTTTTTTGACATAGGAAGATGTTGGGATTATGAAGCATATGGGTTTAGATGCATACAGGTTCTCAATCTCATGGTCCCGAGTTTTGCCAAGTAAGATAATGATTTGAACTGACCTGTTATTAGAATTTAGAGAAAAATGAGGAGGGGAGAAAAGGGAAAAAGAAGAAAAAATGTATATAAAAATGGGCAACATCAAGTTTTATCTTGGTTTGGAATTACACGTGGTAGTATTTATTCTATGTTTGTGTTAGATGGAACGCTTAAGTGGGATGTGAACATGGAAGGAATCAAATACCACAAAAACCTCATCAATGAACTTCTAGCCAGAGGTCATGATTCAATCCAATTATCTTTTCAGCTTCTCATAATCTGCCAGGTCTAAAGCTCTTTGTGACACTTATTCACTTTGATCTTCCCCAATCCTTGGAAGATGATTATGGTGGTTTCTTAAGTCCACATATTGTGTAAGTGACACAGAAAAACATGATCCTCTATCCATCTGATTAGGTGGTTCTTAAGTCTACACATTGTGTAAGTGACAGAAAATTCTTAAGCAGGGTTTGGGGTATGGGGACTTGACCTCCATAAATCCCCTCATGATAGGCCATTTGCCCTTGTTCTCTGTTAGTGTACTCAAATCACTAATTACTACTACATTGCACTTGGAGATGTCTATCTTTTGGGAACTATGATGATGGTTTTTCGAATGGGTCTTTATGAGCTCTTTGTCAGCAATCTTGACACAAAATCACCATTGAAAGAAAAACTTCCATGCAGATCTAATCTCTTTGGCTTATTCATTCTAAAGGCCAGTTCAAAATCTTTCAGTAATTGAGCAACTGCAATGCCTGTTAGCCTAAGTGAGTGGACCATAAGCCAACCTTGACTAATTGATGCTTTAGAACAATTATTTCTTCATTCTAGAAAACTTGACTGCTTTAGGTAGTAAAGCATTGGGAAAACTGATCTCCATGGTTCCTGTATTTGGTCATTCAAATTGATTTTTTCATTTCTTTTAGTTGAATCAAGTCTAGTAACATGTGAAATGCATTTAATTCATGAAAAAACCTATACTATCCTATCGTTTCTGCTTTTCCATGCTAGACTTACTGGTGTTAGTATTTTATGCTTTAGGAATGTTACTTCCTAAATATAATTATATATATTATATATAAAAATTATATATATTATTTTATATAATTTTAAAAATTAATTTTTTTTATATATATTTTATAAACCGGTCCGGTCCCGAAAAGTCAAGAACCGAAGCCATACTGGATTTAACCGTTTTTTAAAATGTAGGAACCGATCCTAGACTGGACCGGTTGAAAACTGGACCAACCAGTTCTGGCTGGTTTTTCAGTTTTCCAGTTTAAATTTTCATCCCCAATCAAGATCTCTAAAATTATTTTTTGCTCGATAACTAGTTTTGGCTTGTTAACCCATCCCCATCAATACATGGGATGTCTAAAACACTCTATGGACTGGTCAATATTTAATTATTGCATCTATTTTGTAATTCTATACATGTTTTCTCACCTCTTTCATTTCACTTTCAACAGAGGGTGAGTCAGAAACATCAGAAACATTTGAGGCGTCTGATATATCTACAAATAGTCAACCTCATGCGTTAGGGAGCTTTTTGAACTTCTGTTAGCTGCTAACCAGCCCCTTTCTTTCATATGCTAGTACTGTACTTGACTCTCTTTATTTGATCTCTCCTTAGTAGAGCTTTATAGTAATTTATATGCTTGTATTGGTGAACATGTTAGCTGAATTAGTTGTATGTTTATTTGCCAACTACAAGTACATACAACTCATTGCATGTTTAGCACTAGTACAAGTTTATAGGTATCTACATTCTAGATGCACAATTACAAGTACATACAACTGATGTTGTATTTGGATTAATGAGAGAGTTGTACATATGTGGTCGTATTTTACAAATTTTTTTTTATAATTTTTAAAAGTTTTTTTGGCGACTTATCTTCGCCACAAATATCTATTTCCCACAATAACCATAGCTAGTAATAACATTTTCCCGCTCAAATCAATTGCTAGAAATAATATTTCCTAGGAGAAAAATCGCGGGAAAAGGTATTCCCAGCTTTGTTAACCACAATTTGGCACACTGTGTCAATTTCTTGCTAGAAAACTAATTAGAGAATTCCACATGACATTAGTATTTATAGGGCAGGTAGCAGCCCTCTCCTCCCCTGGCCCCTCATGTCTGTTTCATACAAAGGTCGTCCCTGTCATATAGGAGGACAGATAGAGGTGGGAATTGGCCACTCCTCCATTCTCAAATGACGTCGAAAACCCTCTGCCGTACCTTCCAGATCCAAACTACATCTATACAATGACAAATCATCCAACAAATCAAACTAAACAAAATCAACCAACAAAACTAAAAAATCGAACGAAACTCAAACAAAGAATTGAACCAAAATTGATTCAAGACCAAAAAACAATGATATGGGTCTCTGGTTTAAGACCAGAGAACGATGTTGTGGGTATCTGGTTTGCAACCCACGACATCGCGAACCAAAGAAGAAGAAGAAGAGGGTGAGATGGGACACAAGAGTGAGATTAGGGTTTTTTAATTTTATATAGGTGGGGCGGGTGAGCAGGTTTATGGACGGGTGGATATCCTACCTGTGATCTGTCGTGCTCTGTTAAAAAAAATCTTTCGGCCCATCCCTCCTGCTCGATAGCATGTAGGTTGGGCAGGATGCACGAGTGGGCTGGGGGACGGGCCCCCGTTGCCTAGCCCTAATTAGTATACTATATGTCAACCTTTAAACTGTCTTTGAAACTTATATTTTGAAAGTTGACTATAGTTGGTATTATAGGGCTATAAGCTAGTCGGCCGGACCAAAGTTGGGACTGGTCGATGACATTCAATCTAGTTTTGGGGTCTACAAATTTTGGACCGAACCCTATATATATTTTTTAAAAATATTTTTAATATATTATTTTTATATAGTAATTATATAAATTGATGTAATTTTTATTTAATTTATTATCATTGACCATATAAAATATAAAATAATATATGATATCAATTCATCATAAATCATATGATAATTTATGTCATTATATGTAAATATTTAATACATCAAACATTTAGACATACTCTACTATTTACAGTTAATTAAAATAATTAGGTAATTTTTTTAAATACCTAAGTTGCAGGCAAATATAAATAATTTATATAATGAAATTATTTGATATTCATTAATCATATATAAAATGTATGACATTATTAATAATTATGCATACTAAAGAATAAAGCCATCTAAATTAATAAGTAGTAACTATCAATATCATAAATATAATTATAGTAAAAAAAAAAATTTAATGAGTTAGTTATATAATCCACATTAATAATTCACTTAATTTTAATTTATTAATTTTTTTAAGAAATAGAAAATTTATTAATTTATTTTAAAAGATAAAAGAATAAAAAATAATTGGGCCAGATCGAACGGACCAGACCTATGGATGTTCGGTCCAGACTGATTACACCTATAGTTTGGTAATTAGAGAGCTGTAAGTGGATAATTCATTTAATTATGCAATATAGATATATTTTTATTGCTTTATAACTTCTTTTTCGAAAATAGGACATTACAATTTATTGCTTAGTCTTAATTTGGACTTTTAATTGCTATAATCATGAATGCCAGCCGTTCTATCAAAATAGAATCAACTCCTTATAAGAGGTGAAATTTTGCTAAAATTCATTGATCAGCAAATCGATGCGTGCACGCGGTGGCGTAATAGGTTGCAACCAACTTTGGTTTTAGCTATATACTCTTAGATTTACTCTATAGGTGTTTGTTGTTTTTAGATAGTGGAAAGGATCCACCTTAGCTTTGTAATCTATTACTTTTATATAATCTTAACAAAAATCTGGATGCATGCATATCACTTGAGCTTATAATTTTTAACTTTATATATTACACATGAAAAAATACATAGTAAGTTCCACAAAAATACTTTTATTTTTCTAAATAGAAGTGTCATATTTGATGTAGAGATCGAGTATATGTGGAAGTCTTACCCTCATAATTTTAACAAGTTTATTTATTTGCATGTGTAAAATTGTAAATATTCCCATGCGTATGCTCGAATCTGATATCGACAAATGGCCCAGTTAAATTGGGTACTGCCATTGATAGAGCCAAGCCTGGTCGTATCAAAAATCAACTTGAGGAAGTGGAAATTGGGTAAAACCGATGCATACATCTTGAGTTCCCCATGGATAGAGATTGCAGCTGCAAACGGGCTCAAAGCACATAGTAGTATACAACTTTGGTCATTCAGAGTTGAGAAAAGGCTTCATTTGGCTTTGGTTAAGCTGCTAGACAATTAATAGACTTTCTTGGAAATTTGTTTTTTTGTTTCTTAATTGGTTGAACCACACTGTGCAAAAAGTGTTAGAATTGAGTCGTATTATAGTTTTAATACAAAGAGATTACCAAAGGAGGCTTTCCATTCCTAATTAAATGACTTTGAGTGGCAAAATTACAGGTCCAAGTATCAATTTCCTTTTATAACAGAGAAAAACTGTGGTTAAAGAAGAAGTTTGGGCTATAAAATTTTCAAAACCAAGCTTTAATTAAAATATTGTAAAATAAATATATCCTACACGTAAAAAATTAAAATTTCTATAACTACGCATACCAATTAAAGCAATCAATTCAACAAAAGCTAATTACCAGCAAGACCGCTAGCTTCGCATTTGAAAAGTGGTAGAATTTCGTTTAGTTATACAATTCAGATGAGATGTGATATTTTGTTAAAAATTGAATAAAATATTATTATAATATATTTTTTTAAATTTATATTTATCTTAAAATTTGAAAAAGTTAATTTTTTTAATTATATTTTATATGAAAATATAAATAATTATAATTATTAAATAAGATGAGATGAGATGAAATGAGATAATTTGATATTACATCTACAACTCTTTTACAACTCATTTTTAAACAATTAATAAAATCATGTCACTCCATTAAAAATAAATTTTAATATTATAAAAATACCTCTCATTTCATGTTGAAATGTAGTTTTATTTAATTGTAAAAGAGTTATTGGTTTATCATTTGAAACTACCCTCAATTGAGTCAATTTGATAAAGAGTTACAAAATAGTTTTAAAAGAATTTAAAGTTGTTATTATTTCCATTCCTATGAACAGAGACTCGGATGATCTTAAAAAAAATGTAGTTCTCAGTTTCTCTCTCATTTCTCATTATCATTTTTTTTTTCATTTCAATTTTTATTATATTTTGAATCCAATTTAGTATAGTGCTAAAATCAGTATCCTTCTAAGAATCTTCCTTCAAATTCAAGAAGAAATTATGCGAGTGAAAAGGGTCGGGATTTAAGGGCATAAATTTTGCAAACTTAATTAAGAGTGATCATCTACAGGTAGCATGACCACTAATATTTCAAGAAAAATGAGTATTTATGACAGATTATTTGAGACAAGAATAGCTATATTTTGTGATGAATACAAACTCGATCATTTTAGTAGAAATAGTCATTTTCGTAAGAAATAGTATGAAATAGTTGGCCACAAATAAACAGTTTTCTTGTAATATATAAGTATTGAATTTAGCTAACTAGGGTATATATATAGTAGAGTTGTCATGGAAAGAAAATATTCTGCATGGCCTTTCAACTTCAATAACTCGACAATTATCATTAAAAAACAAAAGGCTGATAGAGCGAGGAATCATGTATATATGAATGAGCTATCCCAGAATAGCTTAACCAGATCATGACAAAAATACACATGAACAAGACATGAATCAGAACTCATCATTTGGATACTTCCAATTGCACAAAGAAGATGCTCCAATTAAACTGGATTACCCATGGCCAAAAGGGTTTAAGAAGTAGATCAGAGACATAACTATATTTGAGAAGCCAAGGTTTCAGAAACTAAATTATCAGCTTGCATGGATCGAAGTTCCAATCAAGAAGCATCAAATACAGAAATATTTCAACAAATTGACTAACTTTTTGAGCCAAGCTGATGCATTTCACGACTAAACATGCATGAGGAGGTTCATTGACATGATCAATTAGAATCTTCACCTCTATATATAACAGGATCGACTAGGTTCATTCAAAACATTCATCGCTTTCTTTAGTCTCATCGGTTTCGATGCTATTATTGGGACTGCTTTCTTCCTGGTCATCCCCAACTGATGATGCAATATTTGTTGTATTTTTATTCTCCATTCCCTTGTGGACAGATCTGTGACCTCCCATGGCTTGGTAAGTGGGGTAGGATTTGCCGCAATCTCTGCATTCATACCTTCGAGGCATCTTCTGAGTTTTATCAATCAAGCCAAGTGCTTCTTCTTCTTGATCATGAGTTCCTGAATGCCTCACGTGATTCGTCACTTTCTTCTTAATTTTCATCTTCTCTTTACTTATTTGATAACCGTGATCTTCACTAGTATTCTTTCTCTCGTCATGTTCTTGATCTTTGCCATGCCCTTTAGTCTCATCAATTACAAGCTTCTTCATTCTTTGTTTCTCCGTGTCCAAAGAATCAATTATTTTATCCATGCACGAGATCGAAAGTTCAGATTTCTTGCTGTCAGTCACAGAGCCGCAATTTGTCGAGCCACCATTACTAGCAGGGAGGATTTGGTTGGGACGAGTAGAATGCTTTCCACGAGTAATAGACAAGAGAACTTCGGCAGCCCAAACTGCCCTTGTGTCTCCTCGCCCCCTTCTGTCAGACTTGGACCAGTTGGACAGAGACTTCGAAAGATCAATATTGTACCCCGTAAATTTTGAATATGTTGAACCACTGCTACTATCATCCACAGAGTCTGAACTGCTCACACTAGAACCGTTTCTGTCAACCTCCGGCGGCGGCGGCTGGGGAGGTTGAACCCTCCTCCGACCCCTATCCAAAGCCGAAGGATCACTTTTCTTGATGTTCTTGGAAAGAAAATGATGTTGGTTTGTCCGACTGTGAGATCCTTTGTGACCTCCAAAAGCACGTCCATCCTTAAATGTTTTGCCACAAACGTCACAAATACGTTCTTTTATATCTTTTGGCTTCGACCCGTCGTCGCGATTATCCGTGGTTCCAGATGAAGTACTGAACTCGTTCATCTTCTCCTCATCTTCACTTGGTATGAAATCATAATTTCCTTCAGACTCGTTTTGATCTTGTTCTTTATCGTCATCCATGGGGTGGAGAGAGAGGAAGAGAGAAGAAAACCTGCGTGAGAAACAGAATAAAAAAACCAAGAATCGCAGCAGAAGAAAGGAAAACTGAGAAGATATTGCGAATTAGTTGGTTGGTATTCTCTGGAGAAATGAAAAGAAAGATAGAGCTACATATATAGGAAGCGATTGAGAAAGAAGCTATTGTGGCCGTGGCACATATATATTACATACATCATTCTTCACAACATTTTACCTAACAAAAAGATTACAAAGTAGACCTATAAATTAATATATCTTCATGAAATTTATTTGATCTATTTTATAATAAAAATAATTTTACAATTTAACGTATCGTATCTACTTATATCAGTTTATAAATTCATTTTTATATAATCTATTTATTACTAAAATATTTTCATTTTTTATAAACTATCTTATAAAACGAACAATATTTTACAAAATATTTTTATTTTACAATATGTGTTATAAAATATGTTGTATAATATATTCACAACCACCACACTGCCACCACGAGGTGGTCAACAACGCCTAAGGGACAGCCGACGGTGGCTACCCTCGTGAGCAGCTCAATTTAGCTGTTCAAGGGGTGGCCACAGTTGACTGCCTAATGGATGGCTACGATGGAGATATTTTTCTTTCTTTTTAGGTTTTTTCTTTATAAATAATTTAAATGATAAATATTACACAAGTCACAAATTCATTATTTTATATTTAAACATATTTTTAAGGAATGGCTCCATTTACCCAAAAAATTATGAAAGTTTTATCTCATTTCTATTTCTTCACTATTCCTTGGCATTGATGTGGTACTTTTTATTGACTGTTCAATTATTATTTTTTAATTCTTTCTATAAAACTTAAAAATTTATAAAGAATAATATCTCAATAGAATTCAAGAAAATGTAAAATTTTATTATTTTTTTAAGAAAAATTCTATTTATCATCTGCACTCTACATGTATACAATTTTTTTATTAAGTTTTTACCTTATCAAATATGTGATATATGGATGAAAAGTAATAGAATTCAATTAATTTAGGAAGAATAAAACTAAAAAAAAAAATTAAAAAACTAAAAAATAAATAAAAATAAGTATAGTATGTGGTGTGTGAGATAATGAGTAGCAAATCTCTTTCTTCAAAGAAGCAATAATATAAATAAGAAAAAATTCATTTATCATCATTTTTCTTACCATTACATGATGTGATATTAGATGATTAGAAAATATTTACTATATTTCACTTATGAATCTATCATCTAATATCATATATTATATATTGATGAAAGAATAATAATAATTAAGATAATAAATAGCATTCATTTATAAATAATTTTTGGAGAAAAAAAAAAGAGTTGGGGAAAACAGAATAGAAGTTTAGGGCTTAGAAAAACAAAATTAAATAAATAAATAAAAAATAGGAAAGGGAATATCCTTTAGGGTTTGCGTATAATATTAAGACTATAAATACCATTCGTATGGACGCGATCCGTTTTCCTTTGCTCGGTGTTACTGGAGTTCGGCCTCCCTTCTCGCCCTTTTAAGCTTCAAGTCCACTATCTCCCACTCACTCAATTCTTCTTAGATCAAAATCGAATTCAATGGCTATCACCTTCTCAGATCTCCACACCGAGTCGGGCCTCAAATCTCTTGATGAGTTTCTTTCCGGAAAATCATATATTTCTGGGTATCAATCCCTTCTTCTGATTTCCGTTTGAATTCTTTTTCATTCGTTCATCTAATCGAGACTGTTAAAAGGCTCTATTTGATTATATTGACCGTTGGGTTTACAGGGATGGGATTACGAGGGATGACATAAAGGTATACGCAGCCGTTTTGGAGAAGCCCGGAAACTCCTTTCCCAATGCCAGCAAGTGGTACGATGCTGTTTCGGCTCAGCTTGCTGCCAGGTTCGATTCATTCTCTCACTCCTGGCTTTGTGCTTCACTGTCATTTGCTTTTAAAATACCATTCTGTGTTTTGGCAAAGTTTACTTATTTATTTGCAATTCTTGTATTTTGATTTGTTTTTTGTTGGGAATTTGTTATTGGTAGCTTCCCTGGCAAAGCTGTTGGGGTGAGAGTGAGTGGCAAGGCCTCTCCAGTTGAAGCTGCTCCTACCGAGGAAGTTAAGGTGTACCTATGAGCTTTTGTTTTCTTTCTATTCATTCTATTCACGTGCTGTTTTTCTGTGGATTTCACAAATTATTAGATAGCATATGTCATCTGATTCCATAAAAGTGACTTGTTTTGCTAATTCAGTTGATGTTGAAAACAGCAGCGTCTTACTTGAAGTTTATAATGCCGATGCTATTTAAAATTAATCAGAACATTCCTCATTCGCATACTAAATTTTCAGGCTGCTCCTGCTGAAGATGATGATGACATTGACCTCTTTGGTGATGAAACAGAGGAGGAAAAGAAGGCAGCAGAGGAGAGGGAGGCAGCTAAGAAGGCATCGTCCAAAAAGAAAGAGAGTAAGGTTTTATTGTCAACTTATCTAATTTACATGAAGTTATTGCAAAATAAAAATCTAATTTAACGATAAACAATATAGCGGATTCACCATCGGATTGGGTTATGAATAAAGTTTATGAGATTCAGCATATCGTGGGGATTTCACATGGAGGACGTGAAGACCAATTTAAAGCACTTCTCACTGCTATTGAGGCGAGCCATGCGCGTGAAACCAAATAAAAAAAATAGGGAGTTAAAGCATCTATTTTGGATAATCAACTGCAATGCTAAGGGTGATAGCTCAAGTCGAGGGAAGACTAAACAGAGGGCATTGTGAAATATGGTCCCGAGGAGGGAGTTTTGGGTAGAGTATTAGTTTTATGGAAAACAAGGGAGGGGTTGGGGAGGTGTGTTCCATTCCAATGGTGTATTTTGGGGTAGTTTTTCTCTGGCTTTTTGGGTCATTAGGAGCTCTCTAGTATGGACTAGATATTTTCTTGTATACGTTCAGTGTACTCGGTTACTTTTATTGATACATATAATATTTTACTTACCAAAAAAAGAAAAATCTAATTTACATGAAGTGCTTGTCGAAAAGAACGTGTTAGATAAAAAAATGCTTTATTTTCTGCTTGTAGTTTATAATGTCTCGCACAAATTATCTTTAGGATTGCATCTTCACGATATTGAGCATAGTTGCGACTTTTGCCCATCTTAACGGCTGTCACTTCTTTTGGCTTGAAACAAAAATTGCCTGCCAAGACTAATTAGTGTTTCTTATTTCTATTCATTTAATCTTTTAACCTATAATCATTGTAGGTGGGAAATCATCTGTCCTTATGGATGTAAAGCCTTGGGACGATGAGACTGACATGAAGAAGCTGGAAGAGGCTGTTCGTAGTATTGAGATGCCTGGTCTCTTTTGGGGTGCATGTACGGTTTAGTTCTTTATTGATATAATTTCTTGTTTCTTCTTACACGGGTCCAGGGATTAACCGGATGAAATACATTTGCATTTGTACAATCGTGTAAAAAAAAAAAAAATCCTTGTTTTTCTATATAAAAGTGTGTGTACTTAACAGTTTCAAACAATTTTCTTACCGGAATACCATTTCATGTTATTTGTTACAGCAAAATTGGTTCCGGTCGGCTATGGGATAAAGAAGCTGCACATCATGCTTACAATTGTGGATGACCTTGTATCTGTGGATGACCTAATTGAGGAGCGTCTTACGGCGGAACCCTGCAATGAATTTATCCAAAGCTGTGACATTGTTGCCTTCAACAAAATCTAAGATCCTTCTTACCAAGACTGCAGCGGTACCCAAGTCTTTCGGCTATTTATTTTTTGGTCATTTGTCATCCTCTTTTACTGTTTTATTTAGCCTTGTGCTTTGGTTGTGGTTTTGTTCTCTAGAATTGTGAGATGAACATTTGATTCTACTTGTTCATCCTCTCTACCGAACAATATTCTAATAGAATCCTTTGTTCGCATACGAATATTGGTTTGAGCTAGAATCCGTATGTTAATTAGGAAAAGAAAAGCTTCTCGAGGAAGAAAAAATATTGACATAAAAATACTGAAGGCTTATACTCGTCTGGTTCTCACGTATGCAATATGCAGGATCATGGTTTTCTATAATTTTCTAATGCGAGTGCTGTCTATTGATATAAAACAATATTAGACAATATGTCTCCTCAGTGTCTATAGGCAGGATTTAGTATAATTGTTGGGTTTATAGATTATGTTTATATTTTCCCGAATTGTAAAAATTTAGTCAAAATACTGAAGATCTTAGTCCTTATGCTACAATTTTCTTCACTCTCTGAGCTCATCCTTTCTGCCAGCTCCTCGCCGTATTCTCCAACCCAAACATGTTTGGTAAGGCATTGAAGTAGATGAACAAGAAAATTCATGGACGATTTTGGCACGCAAATACCCAATTGGAACTTGGACTGAACTGTGATTAATTCAGCTTAATTTGATTTAAAATTGGGTCTAATATTCAAATATTTAATTTTCAAATTATTAAACTTATTTTAACTTAAAATTTCTTTACACATGAGACTTATAATTTTTTTTTAATTTTTTATAAATTTCATATTAACATCTAAACACATTTAAGTCCGGATTGTGGGGTTATACAAAATTAAAAATTTTATCTCATATTAACTCATTGTTACGATTTTTTTAAATTCTCATATAAAATATAATAAATAATTTAAATTTTTTCAAATTTTAATATAAAATTAATATTAAAAAATTATATTATAATAATATTTTGTTTACTATTATTTTAAATATTTTATCTCATCTGTGTAATCAAACGGGACTTAAAATTTACAAAACTCATTCTAATATTTTAATTTATTATTATTTATAAAAAAATTTAATTCATTTTAACTGAGTTCAATATCAAAACGGGATGTAAATTTCTTAGAAAGGAGTTTGATTGTTAGATTTTATATTACTTACATTTTTTCGATCAATAATGCATTCAAATCAAATTAGACCTACAAGAGGGCTGTCCTACTGTCCTTTACCCAAAAAAAAGTCTCGTTACAATGAACCTAATGCTCAAAAAAAAAAAAAAAAAGAAGGAGGACAGTAAGTGAACTACATGTTCGTGTTCCTTTATTAAAGAAGGGAACCACCAAAAAGTCGTTTGCTTTGATCTAACAAGTGGATCGATTAGTTGGGGAAGCCATAGTCGATAGAAAGAGACGTGTGGTTTGAAGTCTTGGACTCATGATTGCATCGCATGTAATTCACGCGACTCATCTTTCATTTTAGTGTATGTGAAATGTTGTGGTATGCCACATGATAAGATCGAAGATCAGCATCATGTTTATATTGCCGAGTGACTCAAACGCTTCACATCCTATTTCAAGTTGAACATAGATATTCTTTATCAACAATATTATATGGTTTAATTTTTAACGTTTTTGCCCTATATTTCTTTGTAGAGTTAGGTGTTGATACGACATATTTTAAATAATTTTATAGATCAATCACTTAAAAGAAGATATCGGTATAAAATATAACAAAGTTAAGATAGAAAACAATTCTTACCAGAATACGAGTTTGAAATCTTTGAAATATTCAACCGTAGAATCGTGTACATTTTGGAATATACCACTTGCGATTAAACAATCTTGACTTAAAAGAATCTAGCCATTACATCAGCCAGTTGATATTTATTCTTTTATTACAATCTACTTATAAATTAGAACAATGAGATGATAATTTTTTTTTATTGGTATCGGGTGTCCAAGAACAATGTTCTAACTAATCTTAAGGGTGCATAGGTTCTCGACAAGAAGTTTCATATAATTATACTTTAGCTAATTTAAAGAAAAAATCTACTAGTCTGTCTTTAAAATTGTTTACACTCAAAAAAATTTGAACCTTAGACCTGAAAGAATATACCTCCAAACTCAAGACTTTTATCACTTGAGCCTACTAAGGGTTGAGATGATAATTTATTTTGACATCACAATCCCCTCAAGTTTTTGTTCGAATTAGAGGGTGTCAAGTGAAGTAGAGATAGGTGCATGAGATGGGCGCTTACATTATTTATTGCTCATTTATATGGGCAGCAATAAATGTTGTCGGATCCATTTGATATGTCTATTTATGACGTAGGATAATGCAATTGTATTTCACCCCAAATGCATTCACACCATATCAAATTAGTTATTTTCGTCCAATTTTAAAAATCGTTTTTATGGATTTAAATTTTCAAAATTTTGTTTCCCCTTTTTTAAGTGGAAATTTTATTTATTAATTTCCCTACTAATTACTGCCCATGCCTTTTTTTTTTAATTTTTTTTTCTATTTAATTTGGGTTTAAGAGCTAGAGTAGATGCATGTTATTTCAGGAAGATCCTCTAGATTTTCTATGATAATTTATGAGACAATATTTAAATCATATTTAATGAGATCAACATTTTATTACTTTAAAACGTGCTTTCAAATTTAAGTTCTTTAAAATACTATAAACTCTAAAATCATAAATTTGCATTGAAAATTATGAATTCACCGAAAGCTTGCCTTTGCACGTACGTAAACAAGATATCAATAGGCATGACGTGTCCATGAATTTATTAATTGTCAATTAAAGTCAAATGAAAAAAAAAATGTTGTTATCTTGACTTTATTGAAAATAGAATAATGACAAACCCCCCTAGAATTCTTATAAATAATGTGATCGTTTATGATATATGAGTAATGATGGTACATATAGTTGTGTAGTCATTTTAAAAATGAGTAGAGTCTATTATTAAAAAATTAATTTTTTTATATAAATTTCGTATTTTTTTAATTTTTTTTTAATAATTACACAACACTTACATATTCACGACTGTAATTATCATTTCTCATTATATATAGACATGCAATATATGACTTGTTTTTTTATAAGATAGGACTTTTATTTTATTTTGAGATCTTATAGTTGTGAGATGTATTTATCATAGAAAACTCCGTAAAAAATACATCATATAGCAAAGAATTAATTTATGACATCATATATTGAAAAGTTATTTATCCTATTTTAGTTATTCTACAATTACATAGTGCCACATAAGGAATAATATGAGTTTTCCTCCAAATTGTTTAAAGGAAACTTCCTTCCATTCATTTCAAAATTGATATGTCATTTAGTTATTAATTTAGGTTTAGTTTGGATTTAGAGATGAGATGATTTTAGATGAGATAATGAAAGTTGAATAAAATATTATTAAAATATTATTTTTTAATATTAATATTATTTTAATATTTGAAAAAGTTAAATTAGAATTTAAAAATATTAAATTATTTATTATATTTTATATGAAAAGTCAAAATAAACAACTGATAAATTTGAATTGAGATAAGTCAAAGTAAACTATTGATATATTTGAATTGAATCCTTATCTCATGCTAGCCTACACTTAATTCTTCGTGAGATTAAGTAAAACAAAGAATTACATTGGAATAAGATTTTTCATTAATTTTTTTTTTCATTAGTGATAGTATATTCGGATTGACATAAATTATTTAAACTTTAAAAAAATATTTCGTTGATTTAAAATATATAAAACAAAATTGGTTTAGAAACCATATGGCAACTCATATTACAATTAGATGATTTTAAAAATCTATTAATTATCAATATATATATAATTATTAGGCATTTATGAAATACGGGCGATGCAATATTTCATCCTATCATAGCATATCATGAAATTAAAATTTTTATATAAATATCTATCTTAATTAATATGACGTCTTATGATAAAATGAAATTATCAGACGTCTAAAAATATCTTATTATTATTATGAAAAATAGGCCAAAAACTTAGAAAAACTAATAAAAATGAATTTATTTTTTTTAAAACATATGAGTTGCAAAATGCAAACTAAGTGGCTAATGACAATAATTCTAATATATTAAAAAAAAAATAAAAGACTTTTTTAAATAAAAAGGAATATACAATATATTCAGTCTATAGATGACATCTTTAGAGGATATTTGGAGACATTCACAGCTGGATATACAAAATAAGGCAATCATTATTGGCATTCAGAGGAGATCAACTGTAATAACAAAATTTAAATTCCTCCTTAAAAATAATAAAATTGAGAGTTAAAAGAAATTAAAAGTATTCATCCAACTTCATTATTTATATGCTAAAATAATCCATTATTTATATATTTATTCATCTTTTACTATTTATTTAGGATAGTGTTACTATGCCTTTTCAATTTGTTTACTTGATGTGCCCTTAATGTAAATTATATATATATATATTTTATGTCAAGCATTTTTTAAACATGTTCAAACATTTGTAAAAAATAAAAAAAAAATACTAATATACCAATAATCACTTCTTTAATCATTAAGTCATTTTTTAAAAAAAAATTAAATACATAAACAGTTAAAATGAAGAGACAAAATGTGAGAGTATATTAGCTTTATCTATTTATTTATGAGTTATGTTATATATTGTTATTTTTATATATTATTTATATATTCTATTGATATAATTAACTAAATTAATTATTTTATATTAATAAAAAAGTATCAATATTATATTAATGAAGTGTTTAAATAAATTACTTTTTGATTATTTATTTATGTTTGAGTTTTTTTTGTTTTGTCGGTAGGTTCTAGAAATTTACTTTTAAGGAGGAACAGAATTATTGAATAATGCTTTTGTTTTTGTTTTATTCATGGGAGTAGGAATTGAATGTCCCACAGATTATCTTTCCAACCACTAGCTATGTAAAATGCACCCATCTTTCGCAGAAAGAGGCAGCCCGGAGTCAGTCACCTCCTCTTATTTCTCTCTTGTAGCTGTGATCACACATAAGTGGGATTTGTAAATAATCCCACCCGGAACTCATCTCCTTTTCTCGTTCGTTCTCCGGTTTGTACCCTTTTCATCTCTTCGCTCTGTAGAAAATTGATTTTTTTTTTTTTTTTTTCCCTTCCCGGAATTTATTGCAGTTATTTTGTTTGATGGTTGATAATTGTGACTGTGCTCTTTTATTTGTGGATTTGTGTCTTCGGTCTGGTTTATTATAGCAATTGTTTGGCATCGTAACTGGTTTCGTTTTGTCAGATTTACTTTTTTACGGTGTCTCTGAGTATTTTCTGGCGGATTTGAAATGAAAGTCAGGGTTTTTATTTATTTTGATATATGTAAGGAATGGAACTGCTGCTTTGTGCTAGAGATATTGATAAAGATCGTAGTATCTGTGGCATCACATAAATTGGGTTCTATTTCTTTCCTTCTTACTTTTATCTTTCTTCGTTGAATCTTTTGGATCTTTGTCTTAGTCCTGTAAGTACTTAAAAGGGAAACTCTCCACGCCTGTGCATGTTTTTTGGGAATGATTCCCAATGAAGCTATTCGCTTTGATAGGGTACCTAGGAGATGGATGGATGTAATAGAATTTAAGTAGCAGTTTTACTTGATATTATTGGATTATTTGCATTTTTTTTTATTTGTTTTTGGTTCTGCTTGTTAATATTACTTTGAAGCCTACGTATGCTGGCTTTTAATATCATGTATTATTCAAGCTACCAATTGCTCTTGATATATTGTCATTCAGCCCCGACTCAAATAGTGCTCTCTCTCCAGCCTAATAAAGGGGAAGAGGGTGATGGGTTCTGAAGAATCTGAACTATTGACTGAGTATGGGTTCTGACCTATTGACTGAGTATGTATGACCAGCAATATGAATAGAATTGATATTTTCGGGCATGATTTGTATTGATCATTTTTTAGATTTATGACCTGGTGTGGAGATGGAGAAATGGTCGTGGATCGTGACATAAAAATCCCAGTTTTTGCTTGGCTTCTGTTAGTTTTGAATATGGAGGAATCCGAAGAACTATACTTTCATCCCATTGTGTTGAGGTAGCACTGCCCATCAGATATTGGATTATTAACTTTTTAAACAAGAGCTGACCCAAGAGCCGTTGGACAGTGTCACATCAGCATAATAGGATGAGAGTAGAATGTGATCATAGTATATAGCTTAACTCTTAGGTTTATGTTTTTATGTTTTTGACAAGTAAAAAGACATTTTAATAGGTTTATTTCTTTTTCTCTTTTTGTTAGTAGGTTGTTGTTGACCTTCTATTGCCAGGGGCACCGAGGCCCGAAAAAGTTTTTTATTTTACAATTTATTCAAAAGAAGAGATGTCAAGTACTGCATACACACACTGGTGCTACCAATGTGGGGTGCGATTCAGGCTGGAAGTGGGAGAAGTTGTTTGCCCTTACTGTGATAGAGGCTTTATTCAAGAACTCAGTGAGATGCAGGACATGGCACCAGAAGATGTCTCTACACCTATTTCAGGAGATCATTATCGGCAAGCACCTGATATAATGGACCTTCTGTATGCTCTAATGACACGTAGAAGTCCCAACCCAAGACTTGATTTAGTGGATTGTGTTGATGCTTTCATGAGGCAGAGAATGGCTGGAAGAAATCCTAACTTTGATGTTAGAGTAAGGTCTGGTTTGGTTCCTGAACAGAGTTGGACGTTTCTCAATGGGCTTGATCCTGATTTTATTTTCAATCGTACTCCTGGTTCAGCCTTCTCTAATGGCGGTACAGGAAGTGGACCTAGGGATGCTGATATTAGTGACTACTTTATTGGCCAAGGGTTTGAAGAACTAATTGAACAACTTTCCATGAATGATCGACGGGGCCCACCCCCAGCACCTCGTTCCTTAATTGATTCAATGCCCAGTATCAAGATTACACAAGTGCATATGCGCACTGACTCACACTGTCCAGTCTGTAAGGAAAGATTTGAGTTGGGCACCGAAGCAAGACAGATGCCATGTAACCATATTTACCACTCTGATTGCATAGTTCCTTGGTTGGCTCAGCACAATTCATGCCCTGTTTGTCGCCTTGAAATGCCTGCTCAAGGTACTGATTGTCCTCGTGTTCGTCGAAGTAGTGGAGGGAACAATAGCAGCAGCAGCAGCAGCAACTATGGTAGCTCTGGTGGTATGGAGAATAGTTCGCAGAATCCGGGAAGAAGGAATCCATGGTTGTTTACATGGCCTTTCCGCTCATCAAATTCAAGCAATCGTCATCATGCTGAAGATAGAGGAAGAAACACCTCAGCCACTCACGAACAGAATGATGAGATGAGTTACCCTGGATGGCCTTTTAATTATTAAGACTTTTGATTGCTTTCTTTGTCAAGTTCACTTGGGATACCATTAAGGCTTGTAAACGAAGTGGGTGAATTAGAACTGGTTTTAGAGTTTGGTTTATGTCGAACTTTTTGAGAGGTAATTGGAGTTTGATTACATTCACCTTTTATTGTAAATGATAACGTGCTAGGTGGAGTGGAACTGATTTCAGTAAACCAGTCTGTTATCGAAAAGTATATACAACTGCGATAGGTACTTCTTGGCATCTAATTAATGCAAAGTGAATAGGTGCTTCTTAGTATCTTTTATTTTTTATTTTTATAAAAGAATGGCATGCTTATGATTTCTTGCTTTGGCAAGTCAGCTACATTTATCTGTCCTTGCCTTTGTTATTGGGTTGGAAATTTGTTTGAAGGCATATTGGGTCCTTTCATATCCAGAGTGCACAGTGCCTGGTCTGATGGGGTATATGCTCTGTTCAGCCTTGGCTTTGAATTTTGCTGCTGGTTCTAGTCATAACCTAGTTGATGAAGATCAGCCCTAATGCGCACTGATCGGAGCTTTCGTGTTTGGATCAGCTACGAGATGAAAGTCTCGTGGATATTGAATGATAGAAAAAGTGAGGACTGTCCCAGTTCAGTTGTTGATTTTGTTTTTGCTATTTCAGAGTAGCTGTTTCTGCTTCTGCTTCAGACACTCGAAATCTGTCTGGTCATAAAGGAATTGGGTGGCATGGAAGCTCAGTTTTATGTTTTTTCCAGAGAGCTTTAACTCATATGGCGTCTCCTAGTCCTATCCCTATATGAAAGAGATGGAGGGTGAGGTTTAACTTTAGGCGAGGGAAAGGAAGGGAAGATGGGGCATAAGATGAAAGTAATTTTTCAAGATAGCATCTGGTCAATTAATAAACCTTCATAAAAGTAATTTTCCAACTTCATCCCAATTACATATTTGGATGGTCCCGCGCATACAAGAAGCTCTCAGCTCGGTGGAAAGGAAAATGTGTATCAGCTAGAGGCAGACTTCTGTTGCTAAAACATGTTTTATCCTCCATACCGATTCACATTCTCTCATGTGTTAATACTCTCCATAGAGTTACATAGCATATACAACCGATTTTTCCGTCCTTTTTTGGGGGTGAACATGAAGGACCTGGTAAAAGGAATTGGATTGCTTGGGAGCCAGATTTGTTGGCCAATAGAAGAATGAGGATTGGGGTTGAAAATCTGAAAGTGATCTTTCCCAACAAAATATCAGATGTTACCACTCCTCTCTCTGGAAATCGATCCATAAATTAGTTCCTTTAGTTCTTAATTGTAGTTCTTAGAAGATGAGAGAAGTATTTAGTAATTTTTGGTTTTAAGGATTGGAATGGTAGTGGTTCTCTTTCCTGCAAAAGTTATGTTGTGGTTCAACCTTCCCTTTTACTAAGGGATCTTATAGTGGGTGTACATTGAAATATTCCAGTATTGAATCAGCTTGGAGGTTACTCTTTGGTACAAGAAATCTTAGGTCGTCCAGTTTCATTGAAATCTGGTTTGGATCAAAGGGTTTGGCAGAATTCTCTTGATGGATCTTGAGTTCCAATTAGCAAAAATGATGTGGAATGCTATTATTTCTTCAAAAATTTCCAGTTTTGGTTGGAAACTATGTTTTGGATCTGTGCCAGTAGATTCCGTTGTTAAAAGTTGTGGTATTTCTCTAGGCTCAAAGTGCTGTTTTTGAACTTACTCCTAAAATTGAATCTGTTACCATTTATTTTGCTGTTTGGGATTATTTTGCCGTTATTTATGGGTTTTCTTCCATGTTGCAACTTCCAAGTTCCATGGTAGCACATATAATCAAGATGGTGGCTGGCATCAAGGACAAAAGATCAAAAAGCCATTCTTGCATCCGTCACTCCCATGCTCATTTTATGGGAGATATGGTTGGCAAGAAATGATCATTACCATAATGGCTAAGAGTTGGCGTGCTCTGTAGTAATTAACAAAGTTCATCATTGGGCTAGTAGAATTGAATATGTTGATAAAGCTATCTCAGGTTCTTTCGTTTGATGCCCTCCTTTCTTTAAAAGTATTGAGCTCAACTCTATCAAGCAAAGGTTAAAAAACCTGTTTTAATATGTTGCCAGCGTGCTCGTAGAATGCTAAAATTTAATATAAGTTGGTTCTGTCTAAAAAAATTCATAAGCCTAACTCTTCTCATAAAATCGGTTACTGCCCTTTAAAAAGTCCTTATAGAACAGGATATGGAGGGGTACTCAGATCCTGACTCAGGTGACATGATTTTCAATCTCTCATTTGGTCTAGGAGATGGCACTAATATATATATATATGCATAACTAATGTCTCTAAGGCAAGGTCTACTATATTATCTACAAAATTAATTTGGGAGTATTGATATTTGAATTTGATTTGACCTCGTTTGTTTTCACAACTATTCTTATCTCATCTTAAGATTTATCTAATTATTACAACTTTTTCAAATTCTCACACAAAATAAAATAAACAATTCAACTTTTTCAAATTCTAAAACAAAAATAATATTAAAAAAAAAATATTCTAACAATATTTTATTTAATTTTTAATTTTTATCTCAATTGATCTCATTTCATGTACAAAAACAAACGAGGCTATGTTATACTTGTTCACTAAGTTTTGAATTATAAATGTCCACCTTGGAAGTATTACAATATTCAAGATGACATCCTTTCATTTCAACAAGTTCTATCATTTTCTCTTAAACATCTTTACAAGGAAAGTAATTTTGTGGCCGATTATCTATTATAAAATTGTGATACCCTTCCCATTTCTTAGAAAAAAGAAAGGATAAGAAGGCTATTACGCTATCCCACCCAATTATAATGATGATGAAGAATGGGGGACGCCTCTGTACAAGACATGGAATGATAGAGCCTTTCTTTACAATGAGAGAAGACCAAAGGCACATTTAATGCAGCTAGACGATAGGGAAAAGGGCATTTGATTAACGAGAAAAGGCGGGCATTAACCTGACCAAGTGCACCAGAATACCGATCAGATGGCAAAATCATTCGGGACTGTAAAGCGGCCTTTGGTAATCTCTTTGTATTAAAACTATAATACAATTAAATTCTAACACTTTTTTCACAGTATGTTTCAACCAATTAAGAAACAAAAAGCACAGAAGACCACAAAGGGTACAAGAAAAGTCTAGCTATTAGTTGTCTAGCAGCTTAACCAAGGCCAAGTGGAGCCTTTTCTCAACTCTGAAGGACCAAAGTTGTATACAACTGTTTACGCGCAGCCCGTTTAGCTACAATCTCTATCCATGGGGAACTCAAGATGTATGCATCGGTTTTACCCAATTTCCACTTCCTCATGTTGATGTTTGATACGGCCAGGCTTGGCTCTATCAATGGCAATTCCAACCCTATGCAATGAACCCCATCTGCTTTTCTTTCTCCTAATGTATCTCTTTCCTCTTGGGTGAGAAACTCAACCTTGATTTTTCCATTTGGAAGTGAAAGCCGGGCTTGATATTCATCCAAATCGGTGGGGATCAAAACTTTTTGGATCACAAGCTTTATGTCGCAACCATGCAGCTCCATCACGATTTTGTTCATCAACTGTGCCGGCATGTCGGGTACAGGTGGATCAAGTGTCCGTTGATTGTAGTTCATCTTCTTCCTCTTCCTTTTGGGTTTCCTGGACTCTTCTTCTCGGCCTTCTGCATGCAGGTAGTTGTTGACGTTTGCAGCTGAGAAATTATTACATTCAAACGGCCTCCAGCGTTTCTTGGGTGAAAGAGTATTCAAGAACTTCTTAAAGTTGTTGTCATCAAAAGTCCAGCATTTCTTTAGTGGTAGAGATCCGAACTCCATCTTCCTTTCCTCCACTGCTGTCATGATCATTATCATCTTTCTCCTACTTTTGTTCTTGAAATTCGAAAGATCTTCAAAAAATAAAATCATATACGTATTTCGAGAAGTGTTGCACGCAGAGAATGGAACCTTCAACAAAGGAGATCATGAAGAGCTAACAAGACGAGCGTTAATCCTTAAATTGGTAGTAATCGAGAGGCGGAGAATTCCTAATCCTATTCCTATATATAGGCAGGTTCTTACCGCCTTACGGATCCAACGTTCGAAAACCAGAAATTTGAAATCATAGGCAGGCAATTCTTACCGCCTCAAGGCTCCAACGTTCGAAAAACTGAAATTTGAAATCAAGTATCAACGATTAACGAAGGAAGGGAGGATGTACGTACTCGATTAATTTAAAGTATATATATTGTTAATATTTTTTCAAATATTAATACCAATATTATTATTCATTTATGATTTTTTTTTATCAAATATATCAACGATATGTAGATCAAAGTTGTTGGTTTTAGTTTAGGGCCAATTTGGATAAAAAAAGTGATCTCAATTCATTTCATCTAATAATTATAACTTTATCAAATTCTCACACAAAATATAAACAATAATTCAATTTTTTGAAATAAAAAAATAATAATATTATTAAAATATAATATTTTATTCAACTTTCAACTTTCATCTCAATTCACTATTTACATGACACCTTAGTTTTGTAATTCTTTTTTATTTTTTGTGCCATCTACCAAACTAAATGCAATATCAATCATTCAGCAAGAGTTTTTATATAAGATCATATATACAAATTACAGATGCAGGAGCTTCGTGCATATATACCCTTTATTAAAAAATAAAAAGGGACTCCACCATAAAAAGTTGAGAAAATTTCATTTTTTCTTCGTGGATCTACCTTTTTACAAAATACTTGCACAAGATTCGTATATTTGAAACTTGTCCCTAACATTACTCTATTATATATCCATATCCTTCTATTCAATAAGTGGAAAACGACTTGAGTTTATTTTACTCAACATTGTATGAACAACGTACCGACGTATATTGAAGATCATGCACGTCCAATTGCAGCCATATGTGCTTCATGTGGCATGTTCTTTATAATGTGCCTCGAAGCTGCTTCTTCTTTTCTATTTATTTATTTTTTAAATTTGGTTTTGTTTTTTTGCATCGAAAACCATTAGGGTAGGTTTAGTAAGTGGAAAGAGACATAAAATTTTTATCTCATCTCATTTTATTATTACAACTTTTTAAAATTTATACATAAAATATAATAAATATTAATTCAACCTTTTCAAATCTCAAAATAATAATAATATTAAAAAATATTATTTTAAATTTTTATCTAAAACAAAAAATTATCATTTCACTATCTAAATCGGTACCTACCCTAAGTCCACCCGCTTGAGCTTCTAGGAACTAGTCTAACATTCAAATACCAAACTTTCAAATAACTCATTTGAACTCAAAACCTTTTTACACGTAAGACCCATAATATTTTTCAATTCAACACCTCTTTACAAGTATGACTCACAACCTTTTGTAATTTTTCGTAAATACATTTAAACTTATCTTAACATCTAAACACATCTAAACTCATTTTAGGTAGGCTTCACAAAACTCACTCCATCATCTCAAGTCACTATGTACTATTTATAAAGAATTCAACTCATTTTAATTTAACTCAACATCCAAATGAGGCCATGGCATTGGGTTGGATTTAGTGTATGTTACTGCATGCATGCAATATATGTGTGTCTATATATATAGACATAAAGAAATTACACAAAATTAAATCTATAAAAAGATGTACGAACCTTCATGTGATATATATGTTAGATATACTTTACGATAAAGGTAATTTTACAATCTCACATATCATATTAAATTACGTCATTTTATAGATTTATTTTTATATAATCTTTTTGTGACTACACATTTGCATAATGTAGTACTTTGGTTAAACATACATCCGCCATGATCTTCAATATTCTAGTTACATGGAGAGTTAGCCCAACTTAAAGACAGTCAAATATTACATCGATGAGTAGAGGCAAAAGGAACCGTCAGGAAATATTGGAAAGAAACCGGCCCCAAGAACTATTCCTATAGAATTGGTGTGTGTTAAGAATGCAAGCACTAAGAGACTAGATGAAAGTAATTGATGGTGGCAAAAAATAAAATAAAATAAATAAATAAAAGGGCCTAAAATGTCTAATTGGAAACTGAACAATTTCTGCTTTAATCTTATTTTATCTTATTTCTAAATATAATTTAAATATAAAATTTTTAAACTAATCATTATAACTTTTTCAAAATTTTAAAATATAAAATAAAAAAATTCCAACATTTTCAAATTTTTAAACCAAAATAATATTATAAAACTATATTCTTACAATATTTTAATTTTATAATATTTTTTATTTAAATTTCTTTATATCATTCTTCAAAATCCCATAAAATAACTATCTCACTACTATTTATAAATTATTTTATTATTATTTATAAAATTTTCATATCATCTCATTTTCCAAATCTGTCATGCGGCACACAAAGGCATAAATGCATCTCAAGAGGTTTTGTGATTAATAGTAAAGATTTCACGATAGAGCTTAGGAAATGAGATAAAATCTTTTAGGCATTAACTCTGTTTCGTGCTTATTTAAAAGTTTACTTTTTTTATCCAAAATTTGAATTCTTCATACAATTTTATATATTTATTATATTAAATCACGTCAATTTATATATATATATATTTAATTTAAGCATTTTTCAATAATCAAATTTACGTGTTGTAACTTATAAGTTTTGAGTTTTTTCCTTTACCAATTTGGGTCTCCACCTCTAAAGTCGATTTGGGCCAGCGATATACAACGTGAGGCCTCTACCCTCGGCCTCTAATGAGGGTGAATCTTGGCCTTCCCCTGGCGAGAGAGATTTCACCATTTTTTGGTTTTTTTCATTTTTTTTTTTTTGGTAAAATTTTTATTTCTTTTAATTGTTAGCTTTTTTGTTTTCTTTTTCAAATTTATTTATTTTAAATTTTATTTTAAAATTTGTGTATGTTTTTCAAGATTTTAGATTTTACTCTCCATTTGTTTTTTTTGGTGTGTATATTCTTATTTAATCCTTTTTTTTTTTTTCATGATAAAAAAATTAGTGTTCACGTCAATTTGGCATATGACACGCCTTTATAATGCAAATGAATGCATTTGTGGTGTGAAGTCTCACGTGTAATTCAGATACGTATTAGGATTCTATTGATGGATGGACATAATATATATATGTATATATATAGAAAATCTATTTATAAGTCTTATTTTTTACAAATCCTACACACACCTTTACGTGGAAAGCTTCCACATTAACTATACTAAAAAATTATTGGTATTTTAATTTTTTTAAAATTATAATAAATTCTACTATAAATAGTATGTTAATGTGTGTAACAAAACTTATATATCTTTATATATATAAAGTGGCTATCTAACGGAATTTTATTGGTTTAACGGTTTTTGTTGTTTTACCGTTAAAATTAATGCCGTTAGTTACATGAATAAATTAAAGTGGCTCTCTCTTCTTAAAAGTTCTTAATTTTTTAATCTCTCTCTCCCCAATCACTTATGAATAAATTCATAATTATTAAAATTCATGCAGCATGCATAATCCTGTAACCTATGCATTGATGATCATTTATTTATGAGGTATATTAGATATATATATATATATATTCTATTATATATATCTATATAAATTATATAAATATATATTCTATATTCTATTATATATAATGATCTTTTATATAAATTATAATTTATATATCAATTTATTTATGTGATTTAAAATTTTTATTCATTCCTTATATAAACAAAGAGAAATGTAAAATAATTAAGTTTAAATATATTTACCAACTACATTTATGAATACAATTATCCTAATAAAATATTATTTATTTATCAATTTAAATTCATTATGAAACATTAAAATCAAATAATAATATCTTATAAAAACCTTAGTATTTTATTTCTTTATAAAAATTATGTTACTTTTTAAAAATAATCGCTTTATTAAATTAAGAAAACGTGCTATGCACGTTCCTTTACTGTTAACAGTTTATCTCCTGTGCTGCACATGTTTGTTTCAAGATTCTTTTTTTTTTTTATAAATTCTAAATGCTTTAAAACTGATTTAAGTCTATTTTACTATTTGATGTTAGAATTTATATATTTTTTTCTAAAAATATTACATTATTATTCAAAATTTTTTCTTTAATAAAAATAATATTTCTATACACTGGACGAACGTCCCTTGGACGTTGCCCAACTACTAGTATATATATATATATAGTACTGCTATTGGACCATTTGAAGCTTATTGGTCAAATGACCCTCTTGAAGTGGCACTACCATATGGTGCTCACTTAGTTTATTAAAAAAAAATAAAGAAATATATATTTAAAATAAAATAGCGTTAAAAAATACAAAAATAGAGTAAAATCTTAGATTATGACTTTTTCATCTTAAAAAATATCGTTGGAATATTAACGATCAAAGGATGAAATGACAATCTTTAAGCCAAAGGGCAGAACCTAATTTCGTTGCATTTTAAAGCCTTTTTCTCGTTTTGGTAAGATGGTGGGACGAGGCTAATTCCCAAATAGTACAGATTTTATGGAATTTGATTCCATCATCATCATCTTGTAGTTGAAAACTGAAAAGAGAGAACTATTTCGGGAAGATTTGCTGAGGTGGTGATTAATTTCATCATCATCGTGTACGAATCTTGCCGCCATGGCAAGCTTTTTGGGTCCGTATAAAGTGGGGCTTGGGTGGAGGAAGAGAGGCCCAAGCCTAAACCGAGCCTATTTCTACATTAAAATACAGACTTTCTTCTTCTTCTTCTTTAGTCTTCTACTTATTCCTGGTTCAATTTTTTGCTGCGTCATTTTATCATATTTGTGTCAGAGTACTGAACTGAACTGGAGGACTGAGACTTGGGATTCAGTTCTCTCTCTCTCTCTTAGGGCTTTTTTTCTTTTTCTCTAGCTGTGTTTTTTCTTTTTCGTTTTTGGAATTTTACGGGAATTGTCAACGAAGTTTGAAAGCATGAGGAAGAAGCTCGATACTCGTTTCCCGGCTGTAAGTTCCCCCCCCAGCCCACTTTCTCTCTTGTTCCCTGTTTCTTTTAGTCGTGTTTGGTTTTTTCTTTCTTTATCTGGTTTTCGTCAATATTACTAGAGTGGAAGGGATACATACACATAGAAGATGCTTTTTTCCTAATAGATAGCTAATTAGCATCAGGTTATGGTCAATTTGTGGCATGCTAAAAGGTTTTCTATTTTTGTCCTCCAAGATTATCAAAATATGGTAGAATCTGATAGCATTTTAGTTACATGCAGTATGGTAGTACTTGTGGGTTAGAGAGAAGTTTTCTGAATACGTATTGAAGATTCATTGAGGTACAGGAAGTAGAGACAATTACCAGACACTCGGTGGGCTAGAAGTAAATGGCTCTATTGTGTATGGGCGGCTTAATTGTCCACATGAATTTAAAAATGGTTGAGAAGTTTTTTGCAAACAATTTACTGTGCTAAAGGTTAAGAATTGTTGATACCAAAAGGAGCCAGTTGAAATTCTTTGCAAACAACTTACCGTGCTAAAGGTTATGGGACCTTTACAGTCCTGTCCCCGCCTCTCCCTTTTGATGCACACTAAGTGCAGTCTAGTTACTCTTATCGTTCTTGGGGTTGCGATTTGATGGGACAAATAGCTGAAGCTTTTGGAAGCTGGAGTTGTCTTTTAAGTGTTTGAAAAGTGCGAGTGGGGGTATATCATATCATGGGGAACTTCCTAGTCTCAATTTAGTGACTACATATTCTACTTATAAAAAAAAAATTAGTGACTACCTATACAATTTCTTTGTGCCTCCTTATTTGGGTTTCTTTTAGTGGGACAGCCTCTGTAGGTTAGGATAATTTCTTCTTTTGTTTCCCTTATGTATACTTCTTGTGTACTTGGGTTTTGTCTTCTCTTATGAATAAAACTTCTTGATTACATATATTAAAAAAGAAAAAAAATCTTCTGTTGTTTCAGTTTTCATATAAATATTTGTTTAGTAATATTTTTCATAATCTCGAGGACTGCAAATTGACAATGGAGGAGATCAAGACATCCTTTTCAACACTCTCCTCCTTCAGTCAGCTTTTATAGAATTTTTTTATAAGTAAAAGTTTATTAATATCAATAGGCGTAGCCAATACACTGGATGTATACAAGAGAAAGCACCTAGCTAGGAAGCGGAAATAGATACAAGGAAATCATGAAAGTTAGCCCATGATAGGGAAATGATCCGAACAAAGCCCAAGTGGGAGAAATTAAAAACCTATCCAATCTAGATGAAGCCCGATTGGATGACCATGTGAATGGTCTTCCCATCTTTTGCTTGGGACAAAGATGTGCCTCCCCTGATCTCTCACTTGGGAACCGGGTAATGTTGAAGCCACCACCAATGCAGCAAGGCATTTCCCACCAATCCAGGTTTGGCCCATAAAAGGCCAGCTTCTAGGGATTTTAATGGGCTTAGTTTCCATGATTTATTCTCCTTTGGTCAACAGTTGTTGCTTGCCAATGAGTGTCAAGATGCCAAATTTTCCATGTGAAAACTTGCTAGCCGGGGGTTTATTTCGGAAGATCTTTTCCATTATTGATGCCTTGGTAATAGGATGATTCTGCATTGGTAGTTCTCCAATGTTGGAGTTCTCTGTGTGGTGCACAGACAGCTAGACATATTAATAATTGGCTGGGTAGTCAAATACAACCAGTATGGGACATTGTTCTCATAAGGTAACTTTTCTTAAAATGTATGAATTAAGATGGTATTCTGCATTGGTATTGATTAAATTACTAACTAGAAATTTATTTATAAGGTATTCTGCCCTTCTGCCACACATACACAACCTGGATGTTGAGTTTTTGAGCATCATTCGATAATTTGATTTAGTTAGCCATACGTACGTGCGCATTACTGAGAGTGTGTGGGTACCCTGAAGTCTGTATTCTCTGCATCACGAATTTTATAGAGGGCATTAAAAACTTGACCTGATGATAGCAGATCCTGAAAAATTTTGGGATTATGGCCTCTTAAGGGTCTTGAAGATCTTTTGGTTTCATCAGTGTTTTTTTCCTTTTTAATTATTATTTTTTACTTCTTTTTTTCTAAAAAAAGTATCCTGCCTTTCTTTATTTATCGTCTTATGGTTCTTTATGCCTGTTGACATGTACTAGACTTTGTGTGTGCCGGGGTGCCATAGAGTTATATATGTGGAATGTTCTGTGCTCGAAACTAATTCTTCTACCTGTTTTTGAGCTGGCTTCTTGTTTCTGCTCACCATAGCGCAATCACCCTTTTGATTTTGGAAAAAAATATATATATATTTTTACGAATACACCGTCTATTCTACAAATTCATCATATTTTTTTTTAAATTCTTTATTTTATATTTCGTCTTTGTTAATGAGATAGATACAATAGATTATTAGCTTCTAAGCATTGCATTTGTTCTTGATTTGATGGACATGACAGATTTACGGATTCTTAGGTTCTTAGGGCATGCCAACATGAGAAATTTCTGGACTAACAGGAGAACCGTGTGCTATCGCTTCTCCACTTTGCATAAATTCATTGCCATCCAAGTTCCTTTCTATAGTTGACTTAATACAAAGAAAGTCTACAGTTTGTGATAGCTTTTGCATTGAATTTCTGTTGACTGTTATTCCTGTTCCTCTTCTCTGAACTGGTCTTATATGTCATTTAGGTTCTGCTTGTGGAAAACCTTTTGATTCTACAGTGCTTCACTATATGTCTGAGTTGGAAAGGTTTCCACTTGATTTCATTAATTAATTTTGTGTTAGCAGTAAACCCACATGCAGGGATGACATCAATCTTTCTGATAAGGATTACATCAAAGGATGACATCAATCTTGATCTATAGAACTTCTAGACGGTTTAAAAGTAGCATTTCTATGTGGTAGACTTGACATGGATTTGGTACATTCCAGGAATCTGTGCTAAATTATACCTGTGTGTGCACTTCACAAATGATATTCTTTTTTTGTCCTTTATGTTTGGTTTTATTTTGGTAATAGAGAAGGGGGAGCTTATTGTGGGCTTTATCGCTGTAGATTTACTCTCTTGGTTTAGTTTGATCATGCCACTTTTTGCTGACAAGTGGCCTTGGACTAGGTCTCCTAATTCATCATAATCATGATTGCTTTACCATTTCACTTTTTATTTTTATTTTTTTTTTAAAAGTTGTATCCCTTATTTTTCTTCATTTGGGATGCGTCAGTAATGGAGTATGCGTTCTGTCTCTACATTGTGTTACGTATTGGCATTCCTCCAATGTAGTGGATTTTTGGACCTGATCATTTTTATTTGATTTGATATAATTATTTTACAGGCTCGTATAAAGAAGATTATGCAAGCTGATGAGGATGTTGGGAAGATTGCCATGGCTGTGCCTCTTCTAGTTTGTGAGTAATTTGTTAAACTCTTAACACTTCTTTACCTTTATATATCTCTTATTTCTAATTCTTTTTTTTTTAAGTGATTCTTTATTCAGTAGTTCACAGATCTTCTTTCACCTTCAACATTTATCTTTTTCTTTGGCTTTTTATTCTTCATTTCATGAAAATAATGTTCTGGTTTTTGTATTGTTTATGATACTTATGACCCGTTGTTGTGTAATTTGCAGCTAAAGCTTTGGAGCTATTTCTGCAAGATCTATGTGATCGCACATATGAAATTACTTTGAAGAGAGGAGCAAAGACCATGAATTCTTTGCATTTGTGAGTGAAATTACATTAATTAACATTTAGTTTGTAAATATCTTCTATGGGATAGGAATGATTAAGTATTTACAGTTCATTGAGTGCCACACTCTGTCCCAATCTTTCAAATAGTATTCCTGCACCTCTATGTTTTTACTTGTCATTATTTGAGACAGGCCTTTTGTTAGTTGTATTTCGAATGATATGGTTGTTTGTACTGTTCCAAATACCTAGAGAGAAAATAGTTTTATATGTTAACTCTCTCTCTCTCTCCCCACATATGCACAAGTACGACATGCACGTTAGGATATAGGATTCATCCTTGGTATGGGGAAAGATGATACTGTGTGTTAATTTTTTTTTAAGTAGTAAATCTTAGGTGCTCTAATATGATTGATATTTACAGGAAACAGTGTGTCCAGACATTTAATGTTTTTGATTTTCTGAGGGATATCGTCAGCAAGGTTCCCGATCTAGGTGGTTCTGATGCTGCTGGTGAAGATCGTTCTGCTGCCAAAAGAAGGTTTGGAAAAATGTTGTTTTGTGACTTTAGGATAGTGAGAAAAGGGAGCTATTTTATGAGTAATATTTAATACTTTGATTCATCAGGAAAGTTACTGACGATGACGAAAATGACAGTGATGATGAGTCCAAGAGAAGTAGGATGGTAAGATATGCTGCCCCAACACTCTGGTACTCCAATTCTCATCATCACTTTTGTTTAACACTGTCAAACTTGTTCTTGGTATTTAAGGAGGATTTCAATATCTTATTCTATCTTTGTCACATTATCATGCATGAGGTATTTGTTAAGGTGTTCAGGCGAGTTTCAACTTGGATGTTTGATGTTCTAGATTCTCTTTTTCCACCTCAACTTCACAAGTGGCTGTGAAATGTATGTCTTGGAACTTTGAATTGGTAAACAAACGATACAAGTGGATGAGTTTTTTTAATTTTTATATGTAATGTAACAGAACGCCCATGTATGTAACTCGGAAGATTCCTTTCAAGACAATATCTAATCAGCAAGCATTATCTAATCAGCTTCTGTTTTTGATATAGAAGATTTTTTGATGAATTATTTCCTTTATTGCAGCAGGAGTCTGGCCACTCAACCAGCAGTGGCAGAGGAAGGGGTAGGGGCAGAGGTAGAGGTCGTGGGCGGGTTACTCGAACAGTAGAGAGGGAGGTGGCTGCACACTCTGAGAAGCTTGAGGATGATCCCGAAATTTCCAAGCACAATCAAGGCCTTGAGAGGCTCAATAATGGGGCTGCAACCGAGGATTCAAAGGAACAAATTCTAGCTGGTAAAGCTGAAGAAGCACCAATTCGAAATTTTGACTTGAATGTGGTCTTGGATGAGAATGGGGACTTAGAAACTGTAGCTGCTGGCTCCGGCAGTTCATCTGCTGAGCCTGTTCCAGAAACGAAACATGAGGAGTACCCTGGCTGGTCCTTATCTGACATGGAAAAGATGGCCATTGATCCTAGTCAACTCGCCAACTTTAGTAGAAGAATAGACGAGGATGAGGAAGATTACGATGAAGAGGGTTGAATAATCATGTGTCATTACTGGTGTTTGTAGTTACTTACCCCAAATAGGATGGCAGTTGTTATTTTCAGATATAAAAGTAGATTTCAGGTTAATATTGCTCTGACAGAGGGTTAGGGAGTAGGAAATAGGAAGATGAACAAAACTTCAAACACCATTAATGTAGGGTAGGATGAAACCTTAGTTATTTTGGGCATCTTTAGACGTTTGTATAATATGCTTCTGTATCGTTTACTGAGAGTTTCAAACCTAGTTTCTTCCCGTAGCAATGAAAGTCGAAAATTTGGTGGTTGGTTGTTGAGTTTCATGAATGGCTAAACGAGAAAAAGGTAGTGGACGGATACCTATCACTAGTAAACTCGATAAAATATAACGAAATAATAATATTAAACCATGGTAAATTAGACGGATACCTATTAGTGAGCCGCATAATAGCATGTGTGCTGGTCAGCCATGAATGTGCATAGCCAGAGAGCGAAAGTGACATCTGTCATTGCCACACTGCGACGACAGTTTTAATTAAAAAATCTGAACCTCCCATCAACAAATTAAACAGAACCCTAGCCGTCAGTAATTTCTCTCGTGTGAGAAAAATGTTTGATAAAGTCATGGAGGACGCAAGCTGAATAATTTTGTTTAAAAAAGAGTTCAGTTTATTATTAAAAAATTAATTTATTATTATTATTATTATGTATGTATCGTATTTATATATTTTTTTTAATAAAGATTGTACGACGTTTACACATTTTATAATTGCAAATATTATTTATCATGTTTGAAATTACCCTCTCTTCCTTTTGGTGGTATTTGTCCTTTGTTTCGGGTTGCAAACTAACCCAATTCCAAGCTCTCGTGGACATGCAATGGCTCATCCGTCACATATTTTCCCACTAAAATATGTGAAAAGTTTACTTCTGAGGTGATTCCTTAATTTATGAAGTGCAGGTTTTTCTCTTATATGGCCTGAAATATGATTTCTTTTAATTACAGTTAGATAAACAAGTGAATGTTACCGGGATTAACGTCCCAAAAAGCACCTTTAATTACTGCTATAATGCCACGTTGAATGGTAGATGATAAAAGCTTTTGAAATTCTTTTACCCATTACTATGGGACGCATAGTTGTCCATTCTTTTGTGCATCAGTTCACAGGAGTTGGATAACATTCCTACCATGAGACTCATAGTCCCATATATTCAGTCCCTGTGAATCCGGTGAGTGATTCTACATTCTAATTTGTTCCCATTTCAACAGCAGAAATGAAGAAAAATTGATGGATCTTAGATATGAAAGAAGCCCAATCTCTATGTTAAAGGTGTGTATATTTTGCATCTTTAAAATAGTAAAAGTTTAAATAGTCTATGTTATATAAACTAGTCACCGTTGTTTGGTTTAATTATTATGGTTGGATTAATAATTCTAATCATTTTTTCTGTTTTCTCTGAGGTTAGCCTCATGATTTCTACGATAGACACGGGCTTCAATAATTGTGATAGAATAATAGTGATTTGAGTATTGTACTCTTGTATTATTGAGTTGGAAATTAGGTTTGAGATTATTTTGACTTGAAGTCCAGATTAATTTGTGACTAATTTGATATTTGTAATATATTGGAAAAGGCTCTTTTGATTTAAATTTCAGCATATTGGGTTATGTTGCAACCCTTGTTGGGTGCTTATGATCAAATTTAATAAGCATTCTTTTCTATACTGCTCTCCCCATTAAGTTTCAAGTGAATCATCTTTCCCATTCAAGGATTGTTCAGAGAGTAGGAAGATGGTTTACTGATGGTCAACTCACTGCATAATTGTAGATTTGGAGGTGTGGATTGATGACAAGATTCGGTTCTTTTATCTCGTTTTTGTGACTCTTATTAGATGCTTATTGGTTCCTTTTGGGTTTCCATTGTTGTTTGGTTTGATGGAATGAGCAAGTATAGGCTATCATTCTGAACAGAAAAACTAGGGTGATCATTTGCTTGGAAATAATGCTTCTTCTTTTTCTTTTTATTTTTTATTTTTTTTTATATTTATTTTTTTCCAGAAAGAAGTGCTCAAATTATAATAATGGAAGTTAAAGATGCTGGCTTGATGTGGATTAGGATTATTTATTCAAGTAAAGAAAATGTTTACAATAGTGATCAACTTCTCCATCTCGAGCTAAATCTTCATTTCAATTAAGAGGGATTGCATCCTATAGATATGGTTCCAACTGGCATGAGCACTTCGTTATGGGGAAAAAATAAAAAATAAAAAACAAAAGAGAGCATAACTCTAATGGATCCACTTCAACTAGTGAAATCCATTCATATCATAACTTTGGTCCTGCCCCACCTCTGGTCAGTCGTTCTGATGAACCTGCAAACACTTCTCAGCCTCTTCACAGAATGATCACCAGATCACAAGTAGGGATTTGAAAGCCTAATCCAAGATATACAAACCTACACACTTTATCTCCTATTCCTTCTATTCCAAGGTCCATTGTTATTGCAAAAAAACACCCAGGCCAGTCCTCTGCCATGCAAGAGGAACATATTGCATTGGCTGCAAACAATACCTGGACTCTTGTACCTCGACAACCCAACATGAATCTTGTAGGCTGCAAGTGGGTTTATAAGGCTAAAATACAACCTGATGGCTCCTTGGAATGTCTCAAAGCTAGACTTGTTGCAAAGGGGTTCAATCAAATTGATGATATAGACTTCTCTGAGACCTTTTCTCTGGTAATTAGACTTGCTAGCATTCGTGTTGTGCATACCATTGCAGTTTTCAAACGGTGGGAACTCGAACAGTTTGATGTTAAAAATACTTTCCTACATGGAAGGCTAAACACCAATGTTTATATGCAACAACCTCCTAGATATGTTGATTCTCAACATCCATCTTATGTGTGCAAACTTCATTGAACACTTTATAGACTTAAAATGAGTTCCAAGAGTTTGGTTTGACAGATTGAGTGTCATTCCCACTTCAGCTTGAGTTCTACTCCAGTCCCACTGATCCCAGTCTCTTTGTTCGTCATTCTAGCTAATCATTCTTTTAGTCTATGTTGATGACATGATGGTCATAGGTTCTAGTTCAACTCAAATAGAATGGTTAATCCAGCATCTAGGGTATCAATTATCCATTAAAGATCTTGGTCATCTAACATCATTTTCTTGGTATTGAGGTACACAGATTTGGTCCCAACATGTTTCTCACTCAGCACAGGTATGCACTTGATCTTTTGACTCGGTTTGACATGGCTGAATGCAAGCCTATTTACACTCCTATGCCCTCCAAAGGTCGACATCTAAGCTCCTCCAACTAACCATTTATTGATCCTACTAAGTATTGAAGCATCGTAGGTGGTTTGCAATACCTCACATTCACAAGACTAGACCTGATCTCTTACAATGTGAATCATGCTTGAAAATTCATACAATCACCTACTGTGGCCCATTTTCAGCTTCTCAAACGCATCCTAAGATACTTAAGGGTACCACCAACATGGGGCTTCACATTCATGCCAATAGCAGTCTGGACCTTTATGGTTTGTTTTTTTGATGCAGACTGGGCAGGATGCCCTCTCACACGTCGATCAACCTTTGGATTATGCACTTTCCTTGGTGGGAAGTGCATGTCATAGAGTGCCAAGAAACAAACCACAATGGCTCGATAAAGTGCTGAAGCTTAATACAGTTTCATGGCCTTAACTGTGGCTGAACTTACTTGGCTCTCTCACTTGCTGCGTGACCTTGACATTTTTCTGCCCAAACCACCTTCCCTTCACTGTGACAACATTAGTGCTTTATACATGACTGTGAATACAGTTCTCCATGCTCGTACTAAGCATATCGAGCTAGACTATCACTACGTGCGTGAACATGTGGCACTTGGTTCACTTGAAACACGCTTTGTTTCATCCTCCAATCAGCTAACTGACATATTTACAAAGCCCCTTCGCAAAGCTCAATTTCAAGCTCTTTGACACAAACTTGGCCTTTTGCTTGATCGTTAGCCACGTTCGAGGGGGAGTGACAACAATGCTCCCATGATACCAGCTCGTGAATCATGCAATCACAATTCAACTGAAGAATCAGCAATAATCAAGGATGAGATTCTGCAACATATTCCTCCTTACTGATAAAAATGCTTTGCCTAGTTTTGGAAAGTTTGGTTGTACATGCTTAAGTCAGTTGCATTATTTTTGGTAGCTAAGATTAGTTTAGTGATTCTTGTATCAATTCTTGTAAGGAAAGGTATACCATGTAACAGTATATATATTGAATGGAAATGCTCCCATCCACTCATTTCGTGAGATAGGTTTTTCACTAAAATTCTTCATAAACATAAGAAGTTTGAAGATGATTCTGAAATTTTCAAGCACAATCAAGGCCTTGAGAGACTCAATAATATGGGGCAAAAACTGAGGATTTGAAAGAACAAATTCTAGCTAGTAAAGGTGAAGAATCGCCAATTTGAAACTTTGACTTGAATGTGGTCTTGGAAGAGAACGACGACTCAGCAACTCTAGCTGATGGCTCTAGCAATTCATTTGTTGAACCCGTTTCGGAAACGAAACATGATGAATACCTTGTTGAGTACTGTGGAGTCTGGTCCACACCGCTCGAGCGAAATCAGGCAGAGTCGAACGCTCGATGTTAGGTCGACAGCGAGCTCGAGCAGGAGGCTTTCGCTCGAGCGGAGGCATTGGCCGCTCGAGCGAAGTCAGGCAGAGTTGAACGCTCGATGTCAGCTCGACAGTGAGCTCGAGCAAGATGCGGAAGGGAAGTTCGCTCGACGCGTGCTCGACACACCGCTCGAGCGAACATGCATTTTTTAGGGTTTCCACCGTTTAACTATATATATATGATGTTTTACTTCATATGGCCATACGGTTGACACTGTAGAAACACTGTGGACGTACAGTGTTGAGATCCATCTTGTAGTGTGATATTCCTCAATAATAAAATCCTCTGCAGCTCCCGTGGACGTAGGCAATTTGCCGAGCCACATACATCTTGTGTCGTGTGTGATTGCGTGTGTGATTGTCTTTCTCATTTCATATTATTATTTTTCAATTCATTGTCATCGTTTTTCACAACAATTGGTATCAAGAGCCAAGGTTCGGGTCTGAGGAGAAACGATGGCTGGAGATGATTTGAAGGTATCGGGGATCGAGAAGTTTGATGGCACGGATTTTGGATACTGGAGGATGCAGATAGAGGACTACCTCTATGGGAAGAAACTTCATCTTCCACTATTGGGGAAGCAACCGGAGAAGATGGATGATGCTAATTGGAACCTGTTGGATCGACAGGTTCTGGGGGTTATTCGATTAACCCTGTCGAGATCCGTTGCACACAACGTCATCAAGGAGAAGATGACTGCGGATCTCATGGCAGCTTTGTCAGGTATGTATGAAAAGCTGTCAGCGAATAACAAGGTACATTTGATGAAAAAGTTATTCAATTTAAAAATGGCAGATGGTACTTCTGTTGCACAGCATCTGAATGATTTTAATACTATCACAAATCAATTGTCGTCTATTGAAATTGAATTTGATGATGAGATACATGCACTGATACTATTGGCTTCACTGCCAAATAGTTGGGAAGCCATGAGAATGGCTGTTAGTAATTCTGCTGGTAAAACTAAACTGAAATATGATGATATTCGTGATTTGATTTTGGCTGAGGAGGTGCGCAGGAAAGATTCAGGCGAGACCTCGGGTTTGAGTTCAGCCCTAAATGTTGAATCTCGAGGGAGATCACATGACAGGAACTCAAACAGAGGAAGATCAAAATCAAAGTACAGGGGCAAGAGCAAGTCGAGGCCTGGTCAGCAGGCAACTTGCTGGAATTGTGGCAAAGCTGGCCACATAAAGAAGAACTGCAAAAACCCTAAGAAGACGGAGAATGATAGTGCTAATGTGGTAACTGAAGAAGTACAGGATGCACTATTGCTTGCAGTTCATAGTCCAGTTGATGACTGGATACTGGATTCAGGGGCTTCTTTCCATACATATTCCCACCGGGAGCTAATGCAGAACTATGTTGCAGGTGATTTTGGGAAGGTGTATCTAGCTGATGGAGAGGCTTTGAACGTAGTGGGGATGAGAGACATTGATATTGCACTCCCTGGCAAGAACAAATGGACCTTGCAAAAGGTCAGGCACATTCCTGAGTTGAAGAAGAACCTCATTTCTGTTGGGCAGCTTGATGAGTGTGGTCATTCAGTGGTGTTCTCAGATAGCACCTGGAAGGTCACAAAAGGGCATTGGTACTGGCTCGAGGTAAGAAAACTGGTACACTGTATATGACTACTGGTTTAATTGACACTATTGCTACTACCGTTGCAGAAAGCATAGCAGATTTGTGGCATTGCAGGCTTGGCCATATGAGTCAGAAGGGCATGATAGAACTTCTGTCTAGAGGCAAGCTACCAGAACTGAAGACAGTTGGTCTCAGTATGTGTGAGAGTTGTGTGATGGGGAAACAAAAGAAGGTCAGCTTCTTGAAAAGTGGCAGGACGCCTAAGACAGGAAGACTTGATCTTGTACACACAGATGTGTGGGGTCCTTCCCCAGTGACATCTCTTGGAGGTTCTCGCTACTATGTCACGTTCATTGATGACCATTTTAGGAAGGTATGGGTTTATTTTTTGAAACATAAATCTGAAGTATTTAATGTTTTCAAAATTTGGAAAGCTATGGTTGAGACAGAGACAGGCCTGAAACTGAAATGTTTGAGGTCTGACAATGGTGGTGAGTATGTTGATTGCGGGTTCAATGAGTATTGTGCAGCTCTGGGTATCAGAATGGAGAAGACCATTCCTGGGACACCACAGCAAAATGGAGTTGCTGAGCGTATGAACAGAACCATCAATGAGCGTGCTAGAAGCATGAGGCTACACGCTGGACTACCACCCACTTTCTGGGCAGATGCAGTCAGCACTGCCGTTTATTTGATAAACAGAGGGCCATCAGTTCTACTGGATTGTGGATTGCCTGAGGAGGTTTGGAGCGGGAAAGAGGTTAAATTTTCTCACCTTAAAACTTTTGGTTGTCTTTCTTATGTGCTTGTTGATTCTGATGCTCATAGTAAGCTGGAGGCTAAGTCAAAGAAATGTTATTTCATTGGCTATGGAGACAAGGCATTTGGCTATCGTTTCTGGGTTGATCAGGGTCGGAAAATAATAAGAAGCAAGAATGTGATTTTCAATGAGAAAATGATGTACAAGGATAAGTCTAGTACAACTTCTGTAGTAGCTCCTCAGGAGTCCGAGTTTGTGAGTTTGGATGACCCACCAGAGGTCACAATGCAGTGTAGAGATGTGAATGACGGGGTGAGTGGGTCCAGTGCACCCATTCCTATTATTCCGCAGGCAGTTTCAGAACCGTCTACTCCTACAGTTGCAGTTCGCAGGTCAGTTAGGACTATACGTCCTCCACAGCGTTTCTCACCTACTTTGAATTACATTTTGTTGACAGATGGTGGAGAACCTCAGAGTTATGAAGAAACTTTGCAAGATGAGAATTCTAGCAAGTGGGAGCTGGCCATGAAAGATGAGATGGATTCCCTGCTAGGAAATCAGACATGGGAGTTAACAAAACTTCCATCAGGGAAGAAGGCATTACACAACAAGTGGGTGTACCGGGTGAAAACTGAGCATGATGGCAGTAAGAGGTACAAGGCTAGACTTGTTGTAAAGGGCTTTCAACAAAAGCAGGGTATTGATTACTCTGAGATCTTTTCTCCTGTGGTGAAGATCACAGCTATCAGGATGGTGCTGGCTATGGTTGCTACTGAAGATCTATTTCTTGAGCAGTTAGATGTGAAGACAGCTTTTCTTCATGGAGACCTTGAAGAAGACATCTACATGCACCAACCTGAGGGGTTTGTGGTACAGGGAAAGGAAGGTTCAGTTTGCAGATTGAAGAAGAGCTTGTATGGCCTGAAGCAGGCTCCTAGACAGTGGTACAAGAAATTTGACAACTTCATGCACGGTGCAGGGTACATGAGATGTCAGGCAGATCACTGTTGCTATGTCAGGCATTTTGACAATTCTTACATTATTTTATTGTTGTATGTGGATGACATGCTTATTGCAGGGGCTAGTATTGATGAGATCAATAATCTGAAGAAGCAAATGTCAGAGCACTTTGCAATGAAGGATTTTGGAGCTGCAAAGCAAATCCTTGGCATGAGAATTGTCAGAGATAGAGTCAGAGGTACATTGAGACTCTCATAGGCTGAGTATGTGAAAAAGGTACTCAGCAGGTTCAATATGGACAAGGCCAAACCAGTTGGCACACCCTTGGGAAGTCACTTCAGACTCAGAAAGAATCAGTTACCAGAGTCAGAGGAGGAACAAGATTACATGAGTAAGGTTCCTTATGCCTCAGCTATTGGTTCACTTATGTATGCTATGGTTTGCACAAGACTGGATATTGCCCATGCAGTGGGAGTTGTGAGTAGATACATGAGTAACCCAGGAAAGCAACATTGGGAAGCAGTGAAGTGGATTTTGAGGTACCTAAAGGGTTCCTCAGAAACTTGTTTGTGTTTCTCTGGAGAGAGCTTGGAGGTGCAGGGCTATGTTGATGTTGATTTAGCTGGAGATATTGACAGCAGAAAGAGTACCACGGGCTTTGTTTATACACTTGGTGGTACTGCAGTGTCATGGGGTTCTAATCTACAGAAAATGATTTCTTTGTCTACAACAGAAGCTGAGTATATTGCAGTGTCAGAGGCTGCAAAGGAGATGGTATGGCTACAAGGCTTCTTGGAAGAATTGGGTAAGAAGAATCAGAAAGGCACTCTTTACAGTGATAGTCAGAGTGTCATATTCCTTGCCAAGAATCCAGCATTCCATTCCAGGACCAAGCACATTCAGATCATGTATCACTTCATACGGTCATTGTTAGATGACAGACAGTTGTTACTTGAGAAGATTTGTGGAAGCAAGAACCTTGCTGATATGTTGACAAAGGGTCTTACACTTGAGAAACTGAAGTTGTGCGCAACTTCAGTCAGTCTTCTAGCATGAAGACAGGAGCAATGAGTTGCAGAGGTGGAGGATATCATGGTTGAGGAAGACGGCGATACAGCGAGTGTACCAGTCTCCAAGTGGGAGAATTGTTGAGTACTGTAGTCTGGTCCACACCGCTCGAGCGGAGGTATTGGCCGCTCGAGCGAAATCAGGCAGAGTCGAACGCTCAATGTTAGCTCGACAGTGAGCTCGAGTAGGAGGCTTTCGCTCGAGCGGAGACATTGGCCGCTCGAGCGAAGTCAGGCAGAGTTGAACGCTCGATGTCAGCTCGACAGTGAGCTCGAGCAGGATGCGGAAGGGAAGTTCGCTCGACGCGCGCTCGACACGCCGCTCGAGCGAACATGCATTTTTTAGGGTTTCCGCCATTTAACTATATATATATATGATGTTTTACTTCATATGGCCGTACGGTTGACACTGTAGAAACACTGTGGACGTACAGTGTTGAGATCCATCTTGTAGTGTGATATTCCTCAATAATAAAATCCTCTGCAGCTCCCGTGGACGTAGGCAATTTGCCGAACCACATACATCTTGTGTCGTGTGTGATTGCGTGTGTGATTGTCTTTCTCGTTCCATATTATTATTTTTCAATTCATTGTCATCTTTTTTCACAACATATCTTGGCTGGTCCTTATCTAACATGGAAAAGGTGGCCATTGATCCTTATATTCAACTCACCGACTTTAGTAGAAGAATAGACAAGGATGAGGACGATTACGATGAATATGGTTGAACGATCATGTGTCAGTACTGGTGTTTGACTGTTTGTAGCAGTAACCGGGAATAGGTTGGCAGTTGTTAGTTTCAGATATACAAGTAGATTTCAGGTTAACATTGCTTTGACAGAGGGGAGTGGGAAATAGGAATATGAACAAAACTGCAAATAGCATTGTAGGGTATGTAGGATGAGACCGTAGTTTCTTTTAGGCATTTATTAATTAGACGTTTGTATTATATGCTTTTGTATTGTTTACTAAGTCTCAAAAACTTGTTTCTTCCTGTAGCAATGGAAGTACTCGTAAAACTTGGATCATGGTTGGATGTTGAGTTTCAATGGCTAAAGGAGAAAATCTAGTGGACGAATACCTATCACTAGTAACGAAATAATAATATGAAACCCATGGCATGGCTTCAAAAGATGCAGACCAATTTTATTGAAATTGAAAGATAAACACTTGGTTTTTTTTTTTTAATCGAAATTGGTGATTGTACATAAAATACTATCATTGACATGGTCTAATATCTTTAAGATATTTAGGGCATTTTAGTCTTTATATCTGCTCAAGGGCAGTTTAGTCTATTTTCATCTTTGTATAAAAGCTTGAACTTTAATCATTCAGATCAACTTGGACTCTCGGATGTTTTCTTGAATACGAAAGGTTTTCTAGGTTTTCATTCTTGTTATGGTATCAGAAGGTTTCTTGACCTAATCCCTTTCTCATGGCGGCAGATCCCCTCCCCCTCCCCCTCCCCCTCCTCCTCCATCCTCTGATGCTGCGAGTCCTTTCTTTCTTCACCCCAGCGATAACCCCGGGGTTGTTCTGGTCACGCAAATCCTCCTCGGTGACAACTATCACCCTTGGTCTCGCTCAATGACCATGGCTCTCTGCCAAAAATAAGTTAGGGTTCGTTGATGGTACGGTTACTAAACCCGCATCTATTGCTTCTCTTTTTTCTTCATGGTTACGCTGTAATAATATGGTGATTTCGTGGTTGCTTAACTCAGTTTCACCCGAAATCGCTGCTAGTGTTTTGTATGTTACTACTGCTTTCGAGATCTGGACCGATCTTAAGGAACGATTCTCTCAAAAGAATGGACCTCGGATCTTTCAGATCCAGAAGTCTATTTCCTCGTTATCTCAAGGACAACTTACTGTTAGTGCTTATTTTACTCGGTCGAAGGCTCTTTGGGATGAATTGCTTAATTACAAGCCTGTTCCTATGTGTTCTAGTGGTGCTATTACTCTGTTGAATTCCTATGTTCAACAGGAACGCATTTTGCAATTCCTCCTGGGCCTAAATGAATCTTTTTCTTCGGCTAGGGCTCAGATCTTGTTGATGGAGCCCTTACCGCCTCTTAACAAAGTTTTTTCCCTTGTTCTTCAAGAAGAACAATAGCGAGAAATCTCTGTTCCCCCACCCCTTATTGATGCTCATGCTTTTGTTGCTAACTCTGATTCATTGCGATCTGTTAAGTCTTTTCCAAAAAAAGATTGGCCAATATGAAAACATTGTGGCATAACTGGTCACGTTATTGACAAATGTTATAAACTCCATGGATTTCCTTCGAGGTACAAGCCAAGGCCATGGCAGCAGGTCCTTGCCAATACTGTCACTCTCAGTGATAACTCTCCAGCAGCCTCACCCTTCTCCTTGACTGAGGCACAATATAAGCAGTTACTATCTATGATCACTTTTAATCCTCAGCCTAAGCCTGATGATTCAAGCCATGCGGTCAATACTGTCGCTTCTACTCATTCCTTATCTGGTATTATCTCCTCTCCACCTTATGCTCTTCATTCTTATAGTAATTATTTTTCTAATATTTCTACTTCTAGTTGGATACTTGATACAGGGGCTACTAACCATATGGTCCCCTCTACTAGTTTTTTTACCTCATTTAGTCCAGTTCATAATAAATCTATCAAACTACCTAATGGACAGAGCGTTACTGTTACACATATTGGCACTATTACTCTTACTGAACATCTTACACTTCAAGATGTTCTTTGTGTACCAACTTTTCATTTCCATTTGATTTCAGTTAGTAAACTCACCCAATCTCAACGTAATATAAGCTGTTTAAAACATACATAAATAAAATATTACATAACACAAATATAATTTTAAACCAAACTATAAAGCATAACTTGGACATCAAAACTTCGGCGGAGCCGCATCCTCGGACTCAGCCTTCTCCTCCTCCTCGAATCCTGCACCAAAATCTACGGAACCAAAAATGGTACCGCAGGTAAGTAAAATCCAAACACCACCAGATAAAAACATATAGAACTCGAACAATATGCATGAAGTGATGCCAATGCGCAAAACCCACAAAACATATTTTTCAACACATGCCAAAAATCCCATTTGGCCTAAAAACATATCATTTCCAAATAACATGCCAAAAGTCACATTTGGCCTATATCCAACTCAAACCATTATCCATTTTATCCGTATGCACCATGACCTCCCCTAGGGGTCATCCGCACACCCTGGCTCCAGTGCCACACCGCAGAGTACCACCACGCATGTGACACCTAACGAGCGATGCCCAGTTCCACGCCCCACGTGTTCGTAGCCAAGCATCCTTTAGCCCTCACCAGCGAAGGGCCACGGAGTCGGTGCGTAGAGGGATGCTCAGTTCCGCGCCCGGCGCGTTCGTAGCCAAGCAACCCCTAGCCCCCGCTCTCGTCGTCGCCTAGCGACAACCCAGGGAACATCACTCAGTTTATTCCGCTCCCGAGTGACCAGAGGAGCTCCACCGAGATAATACCCCATCCTGGCTTGGGGTCATGATACACACGCACCCGTAAGTCCACTTACGCCAATAAACAGGCTTTTCACACTTAAATAAAAATGCACGTGCATGCACCATGTAAATGCCATATCAATGCACAAAAATAATCAACCAACGTATATCAATAAAACAAGCAACTTCGTCCTCTATCCATCCGACCCCCGAACTCCTCGGACTCAGTCCGGAATCAACCAACCAGCAGATAAAATAATTGAAAGAGCAATATATATTTAAATCTGAAAATAGGGTTTAGAAAATACTTACAGCGCTATATGGTATTTTTAGAAAGCTTGCGGCGTTGCAAATGGCGGAAGAAAAGCAACGTAACAGTGTAATTTACACTGTTGCCGTGGGTAATAAATTACCCATTTCCGAACGGGGACAAACCAAGGCACGATATTGATAGGGAATGGTCTTGAGATATTTATGAAGCTAAAGGAAATGATTTTTGGCCGTGGGTGGTGGTGGAAATGGCGGTCGAAGGCCAAAAAGGGGCTGAACGGAGTTGAGCTCGTGGGAGCTGCTCCGGCAACGGATCGAGGCCGGAAATGGGTGGTTTAGGTCGGCAAGAGGTAGGGGAAGAAGCTGTGAAAAGATGGTGGCCGGAGGTGGTGCGACGGCGCCGGAATCGGTGAAAAATCGTATGGCTTGGAGGAGCTCATGGTGGCTAACGGTGGCTCGGATAGAGGTGAAACTTGGTGGGGATGTTCACCGGTGAGAGGGGAAGAAAATTGGGTGGGTGGTGTAGGCCACGCCGCCGGCGAGCGGCGGTTCTGGGCTGTGAAAGCAACCGGCGACAGGGGCAAAAACAGAGCAGGTGCAGCGACTTCCGGTGGCTCTCGAAAGCTAACGGCTGGTCCGATAGCTCTGAAAATTGGTGGGGATGATCTCTGGTGGAAGGGGAAGAGAATGTGGTGACGGTGCACTAAACGGTGGCCGGACGGCGGAGAACTGGGCGGTCAAAGGGGCGGCGACGGGAAGGAGAAAAACAGGCTGTTCGACGTACGCAGGAGAGAAAGGAGAAGAAAGAAGAAGAAAAGAATGAAAAAGAAAGAAAAAGAATGAAAACGAAAAGGAAAAAGGGAAAAGGAAAAAGAGGAAAGAAAAGAAATGAGATCCAATCCTCACTCCTCAGACCAAAAATCGTAAAACGAGTAAAATAAATTAAACACAACATCAAATAAATTAAAACCAATTTAAAATACATTAATTTAAAATAAATAAACCAATATATTAATTAAATTAAAAACAACCCTTCAGTGAAAATACACGTAAAAACGGGTCATCACATCCTCCCCCCCTTAAAAACAAATTTCGTCCTCGAAATTTGCAAGATCAACCACCAGCGCCAAAAAAATACAGGATACAACTCTGAATATAACTGAGAGATACATATCATCGACAACTCCCAATAAATCCAATGGTTATTATCTTCACACCATAAATTACTAATATCCACGACATCTCTGCTTTACCTTCCAAACTTTCATCCCATTCCAACTTTGGTAACTTAATAGCCACTTCCAAAGTTAACCATCCATAAACCAAATTGCACGATCAAAAGATTAATCTCCCATTAAAACTTCGAATCACTACTAATCCTTCAAAATCAACACAAAATATTGAACTTCTAAGAATCTCCAAAAATCATGCTTTCGCGTGCACTCTAATAACTCACCAACATACATAAAGGCTATATCCTCAAAAATTAATATCATGAAGTACAAGCTCAATCCACACCTAGCCACAAGAAAACGTTTACCACATTTCCATAAAAATCATATACTTCCAAAAACCACAAATCTCCACTCATTCCTCAGTTGGCCATCGCTGCCCTAAACGAAAACCAACATTCCGCAAAAATACATCCATTGATTGATGACGGAAACCAGTACTAATCAACCTCCAGGCCCCAATTTGCAAACACATAACATCATCCTAAAATACACCTGTCTCTTCTAAAGATAAGGAACATCTCCAAAAGGCCTAAATCCTTCCCAGCCAACCAACGAGAGTGCCGATAACCTCTATCCGATATCCCACACTTTAAGCTCATTTCCTATATTTTGAGTAACGTCTAATCTTGCAATAACTAATTCACCATAAACTACCATTGACTTCACCTAGACATAATCGAAACGCTCTTGGTAACTCACCCACCTACTTGTACTCTAAAAAAACTCTAGTTTTAACACAACTAATTTCTTCATAGCACTTCACAAATAAATCTCAAGACAGGCCATACTGTTTAAATCTTCAATCCATCAAAAACTATTAAACAACACTCATGGATCCTACTGCTTTATTACTTCATACACCACACATGGTGACCTAATGATCTCTTTCAAGTTAAATAACCATATCCCCAATTCTCCCAATTGAATACTTGATCTCCAAAGAAAAGTATAGCCTCACCAATTTAAATTCCTATGACTTCAAGTCGCAATTAATTCTCAAGATGAATACAACAGTCGTTTCAAACCATCATCCCAATGGGTAACCCGATTCGACTGTACATTCCACTCAACTTACCAAACGACCCAGAGCCAAAATCTCTTGAATTTAATATTATCACACAGATTCCTCTTCAACTCCTACCAAGCCAAAAATTGCTGAAACTAGGACCAGCACTCCCCGGAATCCATACACACTTACCATTACTACTCATCGATCTCATGCACTCTTAGCCAACACCAAAAATCATTCAAACGTACAAGTGATCCATTATCACATTTCCATCACCTAGACTTATATCCTCAACTCAACAAGAATCATTCCTGAATCTACTCAACTTATATCCTTAAATCAGCAACTAGCCATTGCTTAAAGCTTGGTACCGAGAATGACCTTAAACTTGTTAAGAATCCATTCCCAAAAGTCTACGGATCGTATAGCCTCAAATTCAATCATATTCAATACCAATACAAAATCTACTATTTCCAACACCCTGATGGACCTATATCTTTCGAATCAATAGAATCATTTCCTAAAATCTGCCACTACAACCTCGAGTTAACAATAATTATTTTCTAAACTAGCTCGATATCTTCAATCCTCAAAGAAATACACAAAATAGATCATTACAGCTAATCCTCAAAGAAATCTACTCCAGAAAAATTTTCATATCAATAACTCAACTCTAATCAACCCCATTTTAATGGTTACAAACTAATCACTCACTAGAGTAGATCAAGCTACAGCACTAAGTCTATAAAACTAAGAACTCAATTCCAATTATAAATCAGTCCTTCAATTCTGCAATTCTAAAACCTCAAATCAAACAAGAATCATCTTCCGGAACCTCTAAGATCAAAGAACTTACATCCCATAAAAGAAAAATCGACTCTCAAATCCTTCAAATTCTGAAACATTAATAGATAATAAATCATTTTTTTGAAATTCTCAAGATTGGTAGCTTTAATAAAAAACATTCACCTTAAAAGCTTGTAAAATCTAAAGCCTCAATTGTCACCAAATTATTCATCCGAATCATGAAATCTAAAACTCGAAATTTAATTAATTCCCCCCCCAAAGCTTGTCGAACCTAACACCTTAATTACCATAAACTTATTTTCCTAAAATCTATAAGGCCCCAAACTTTAAAACTTTAATGAAATTTCATAAAATTTATCCTTGAAATTTGTTGAACTTACAAACTACTACGCTATAGACCATTTCATAAACTCCTCGGAACTAAAGAACTCAATTATTCTACTTCCCTAAAAGATCACCCAGATCATGCCATGACTCTAGCATTCTGAGTCTCCGTAACCTCGCCTCCAACAGTACCAAGAGTCACGGCGTAGATTCGAGCCCGAGCTAAATGCCTTTGGTTAGTTCTACCACTGCGACGAGCTTCACGGCTTTCTTGAACTCGACTAGGGCACTCAAGAGCAAAATGCCCCGTCTGACCGCATTCAAAACATTGATTACTACCCAGACGACACTCACCCTCATGAGATTTATTACATTTGCCACAAACTGGAACTCGGCCTCCCATACGCACTCCCGAGGCTGCTTATGGTCGAGTCCCGGCCCGCTGAACAAACTTCTGAGGCGAACCCGAACTACTTCTTTCACCAGTAAAACTCCGCCTCTTTTGTCCTGAAGGGGAGCCCATATTCAGATTATGCTCTCACTCTACAAGAGTGACCACATCCACTAAATCCTGAAAAGTGGATATCCGGTGGCTGACCACCATTCGGCGTATATCAGAATGTAGACCCTCCTGGAAACGCTCTGCCTGCATCTCCTCCGAGGCGATGAGGTGGGGAGCAAATCGCCCAAGTTCTATAAATTTTCGGGTGTACTGTTCCACTGTCATGCCCCCCTTGGACCAAATTTGAGAACTCTCTTGCCTTTTGCTTCCTTACCGATGCGGGAAAGAAGCGGTCATTAAACTCTTTCTTGAAGCGCTGCAAGGTTACAGCGGCAAAAGACCCCAATCCTTAAACAAAATTCCCTTAAACACATCCTTAAAGTTCGCTGAACCTACACTCTTCTATCCTATAGCCTCATTACATAAATTCTACAAAACCTTGACCTCAATCATCTTAAGCGACTTAAAGCTAATCCCTCTCCTCATTGCTACGTGAGTTCCTGCCTTACAAAGATTGCCTAAACCATGACATTCCCTTCAGACCTCAACATCATACAAGCAAACCACATCGCTAAAAATTCAAGCCTACTACACTAAATGTTCTTGCCTAATAATAGTATCCTCGATTATACCGTCTTCCTGCCACAACACAACATTTGACCCCCTTTAAGAAAAACAAATAAAACCAACAACATCAAACCAAAAACCCAAACCAAACCACATAACAAGAAAACAAAAAAAAGAAACCAGCATGCAATAACACAACTAAATAAATACATACAAGCAAACAAGCTCAAACAAATAAAACAATTAAAACATATCAAACAGCAACTTTACTTAAAATAAATTTAAAACACAACTTTAAAAACATTCTGGTACTACCTACGGGACATGTGGTTTTACCCAGAGCCAAACCGCTCTGATACCACCTGTGACGCCCCCAAATCCCCACGCACGGACATGGGGAAATCGAGACGTCCGGATGGTGACAACCCGGGTGCCAAGTGTGTGCAAAGGTAACATATGTGCACAAAGAAACACGCAGCGGATAACGAAAGTCATATAATGAAGTACCAGAATTTTTCTTAACGTAATACAAGCTGTTTAAAACATACATAAATAAAATATTACATAACACAAATATAATTTTAAACCAAACTATAAAGCATAACTTGGACATCAAAACTCCGGCGGAGCCGCATCCTCGGGCTCAGCCTCCTCCTCCTCTTCGAATCCTGCACCAAAATCTACGGAACCAAAAATGGTACCGCAGGTAAGTAAAATCCAAACACCACCAGATAAAAATATATAGAACTCGAACACTATGCATGAAGTGATGCCAATGCACAAAACCCATAAAACATATTTTTCCACACATGCCAAAAATCTCATTTGGCCCAAAAACATATCATTTCCAAATAACATGCCAAAATTCACATTTGGCCTATATCCAACTCAAACCATTATCCATTTTATCCGTATACACCATGACCTCCCCTAGGGGTCATCCGCACACCCTGGCTCCAGTGCCACATCGCAGAGTACCACCACGCATGTGACACCTAACGAGCGATGCCCAGTTCCACTCCCCACGTGTTCGTAGCCAAGCATCCTTTAGCCCTCACCAGCGAAGGGCCACGGAGTCGGTGCGTAGAGCGATGCTCAATTCCGCGTCCGGCGCGTTCGTAGCCAAGCAACCCCTAGCCCCCGCTCCCGTCGTCGCCTAGCGACAACCCAGGGGACATCACTCAGTTTATTCTGCTCTCGAGTGACTAGAGGAGCTCCACCGAGATAATACCCCATCCTGGCTTGGGGTCGTGATACACATGTACCCGTAAGTCCACTTAGCCAATAAACAGGCTTTTCACACTTAAATAAAAATGCACGTGCATGCACCATGTAAATGCCATATCAATGCACAAAAACCAACATATATCAATAAAACAAGCAACTCCGTCCTCTATCCATCCGACCCCCGAACTCCTCGGACTCAGTCCGGAATCAATCAACCAGCAGATAAAATAATTGAAAGAGCAATATATATTTAAATCTGAAAATAGGGTTTGGAAAATACTTACAGCGCTATATGGTATTTTTAGAAAGCTTGCGGCGTTGCAAATGATGTAAGAAAAGCAACGTAACAGTGTAATTTACCCTGTTGCCGTGGGTAATAAATTACCCATTTCCGAACGGGGACAAACCAAGGCACGAAATTGATAGGGAATGGTCTTGAGATATTTATGAAGCTAAAGGAAATGAGTTTTGGCCGTGGGTGGTGGTGGAAATGGCGGTCGAAGGCCAAAAAGGGGCTGAACGGAGTTGAGCTCGTGGGAGCTACTCCGGCAACGGATCGAGGCCGAAAATGGGTGGTTTAGGTCGACAAGAGGTAGGGGAAGAAGCTGTGAAAAGATGGTGGCCGGAGGTGGTGCGACGGCGCCAGAATCTGTGAAAAATCGTATGGCTTGGAGGAGCTCATGGTGGCTAACGGTGGCTCGGATGGAGGTGAAACTTGGTGGGGATGTTCACCGGTGAGAGGGGAAGAAAATTGGGTGAGTGGTGTAGGCCACGCCGCCGGCGAGCGGCAGTTCTGGGCTGTGAAAGCAACCGGCGACAGGGGCAAAAATAGAGCAGGTGCAGCGACTTCCGGTGGCTCTCGAAAGCTAACGGCTGGTCCGATGGCTCTGAAAATTGGTGGGGATGATCTCTGGTGGAAGGGGAAGAGAATGGTGTTGACTGTGCACTAAACGGTGGCCGGACGGCGGAGAACTGGGCGGTCAAAGGGGCGGCGACGGGAAGGAGAAAAACAGGCTGTTCGGCGTACGCGGGAGAGAAAGGAGAAGAAAGAAGAAGAAAAGAAAGAAAAAGAAGGAAAAAGAAAAGGAAAAAGGGAAAAAGAAAAAGAGGAAAGAAAAGAAATGAGGTCCAATCCTCACTCCGGAGACCAAAAACTGATCCGCCGAAAACGATATTAAAAACCGTAAAACTACTAAAATAAATTAAACACAACATCAAATAAATTAAAACCAATTTAAAATACATTAATTTAAAATAAATAAACCAATATATTAATTAAATTAAAAACAACCCTTCAGTGAAAATACACATAAAAACGGGTCATCACAGCAACAACCAGTGACTCCTTTTTTCCCTCAATTACATTTATCTTTTACCTATACACAATGTAATAAGAATGCTACTTTGGTACCTTCTGCATGTTTTGTTTCTTCCAAATGCTCATTGTTTCACCTTTGACATAGTCGTTTGGGACATCCATCTCCCTCTAGAATGACCTTTTTACATAAACTTGTGCCTAATTTGACTATGTCTGATGATCTTTTTCTTGTTTGCCCCTTAGCTAAACAAAGAAAGTTACTTTTTCCCAATCATAATACTCTTTCTCCTTTACCTTTTGATCTTATACATTGTGATGTGTGGAGGCCTTTTTCTGTCCCTACTCTTGAAGGATATAAATTTTTCTTAACAATTGTTGATGATTACACTCGGGGCTACTTGGGTTTATCCTTTCACACATAAATCTGAAGTTTCGTTTCTCATTCAAACTTTTTTCAAAATGATTAAAACTCAGTTTGGTACTAAGGTAAAAAAAATTCCTACTGATCATGGTACTGAATTTTTTTTTTTTTTTTTTTATCATCATATCTTCTTTCTAAGGGAGTTTCCCACCAACATAGTTGTGTTAAGACTCTGCAACAAAACTCTGTTGTGGAAAGGAAACATCAACATATCCTTGTTGCTCGGGCCTTATTGTTCCAATCCCATTTGCCTCTCAAATTTTGGGGTGATGCTGTTTTAATAGCCACTTACCTAATTAACAGGTTACCTTATCCTATTACTCACAATAAATCTCCTGTTGAAATTTTGTGTAAAACCGCCCCTTCCTATGACCATTTGAGGACTTTTGGTTGCTTATGTTTTGCCTCCACTTTACAAAGGGCCAGAATAAAGTTTGACCCGAGAGCTAGACTCTATATTTTTCTTGGTTATCCCTTTGGTATCAAGGGTTACAAATTGTATGATCTTAAGTCTAATCACTCATTTGTTTCTCGACATGTGATTTTTCATGAATTTATTTTTCCTTTTCAGTCTTCTCATACTGACTTGCCTTCTCAATCTTTCTCTCTTCCTCTTCCTATTCCTTCTCAATCCTCCACTTTTGACATGTTTCCCGTACCTCCCCCTTCCTCTAGTGACGATTCTTCCCCTCCTATTCCTGAATCCCCTACTCCTTCACCCTCTTAACCTCCCAACCCTATTTTACCCTCCTCCCCAAGAAGATCTACTAGAATCCGAGGAGCTCCTGGTTATTTGCAAGACTATTATTGTAATTCCTCCACTGCATACTTTAAGTCAGTTCCTCAAACAGGTCCTCCTTCCTCTTCCATCAAATATGACTTTTCTAATTTTGTTTCTTATGATCGCTTATCTTCTGGTCATAAGTCTTTTGTTTTTGCTATCTCTACTGACATTGAACCTGAGTTCTACCACCAAGCAGTCAAGCACTCCCATTGGAGAGATGCTATGACTGCTGAGATTGCTGCTCTAGAACTCAACAATACCTGAACTGTTGTCCCTTTGCCTCCTGGTAAACAACCTATTGGTTGTAAATGGGTTTATAAAATCAAGTATCGTGCTAATGGTTCTATGGAAAGGTATAAAGCAAAGCTGGTTGCTAAAGGTTATACACAAACAGAAGGTTTAGACTATTCTAAAACCTTCTCCCCTGTTGCTAAAATGACCATTGTAAGAACCTTGTTGGCTGTTGTTGCTGTAAAAAATTGACATCTTATTCAACTTGATATCGATAACGCTTTTTTACATGGTGATCTTTCAGAAGATGTTTACATGAAATTACCCCTTGGTTTTCATATTAAAGGGGGGTCCCAAGTGTGCAAATTGAATAAGTCCCTTTATGGCCTTAAGCAGGCCTCTCAACAATGGTTTTCTAAGTTCTCTATCACTCTTCTTGAGTTGGGCTTTGTGCAATCTCGATATGATTACTCATTGTTTACTAAGTCTGCTAGTCCCTCTTTTATTGCTCAATTGGTTTATGTTGATAACATTCTGATAGTTAGTAATGATATGGAATCTGTTAATTCCTTGAAAATTTTACTTGATACAAAATTTAAGCTGAAGGATCTTGGGCCCCTCAAGTATTTTCTAGGCTTAGAGGTGGCTAGATCATCCAGTGGTGTTTCCCTGAGTCAGTGAAAATATGCTCTTGAAATCTTACAAGATGCTAGTTTTCTAGCTTGTAAACCAGTTTATTTTCCTATGGAGCAAAATTTAAAACTTAGTAAAGATGATGATGCTTTGTTGCCTGATCCTACAGTTTTTCGAAGATTGATTGGTAGACTTCTCTACCTCACTCTTACTAGACTAGATTTGTCTTATTCTGTTCAGAGGCTTAGTCAATTTATGGATCGCCCTAGACTACCTCATCTGCAGGCAGCTCATAGGATTTTACAATATGTAAAAAATGCTCCTGGTCTTGGTCTTTTCTTTCCAGCTAATAATTCTCTAACTCTCAAGGCTTTTGCAGATTCAGATTGGGCCTCTTGTCCCGACAACAGAAGATCCACCACTGGTTTCTGTGTTTTTCTTGGTGACTCTGGTTTCTTGGAAAACTAAGAAACAACAAATTGTTTCTCGCCCTTCAGCTGAAGCTGAATATAGGGCCATGGCATCCACTACCTGTGAAATAGTTTGGCTTTTATCTCTTCTATCTAATTTTCATATTCCTCATACTAACAGTGCTCATCTTTTTTGTGATAGTCAAGCTGCACTTCACATTGCTGCTAACCCTGTTTTTCATGAACGGATGAAGCATATTGAACTTGACTGCCACTTCATTCGAGACAAACTCCAAGCTGGGATCATCAAAACTTTTCACCTAGCATCTCAACATCAGATTGCTGATGTTTTAACCAAGCCTTTGGGCTCTCACTAATTTCAGTTGCTAATTTTCAAGATGGGAGTTCATTCCATTTACTCTCCATCTTGAAGAGGGTATTAAGTTATAAAGTTATTTTTTATATATGTTATTTAGTATTTTTATATTGTATAGTTTCTATTTAGGTTGTATAGTGCTATAGTTTTATTTAGGGCATTTTAGTCTTTATATCTACTCAAGGGCAGTTTAGTCTATTTTTATCTTTGTATAAAAGCTTGTACTTTAATCATTCAGATCAACTTAGACTCTCGGATGTTTTCTTGAATACGAAAAATTTTCTAGATATTCATTCTTGTTATAATCATATCAATAAAATATATAAAAATATGTAAAAATTATTATACGTAATACTGTACGTAACATTTAATAGGTTTCGGAAAAGTTGGGTTCGGTGCGTGTCTGACATTAAAAAAAAAAAAAAAAAAAAAAAAAAAAAAAAAAAAAAAAGGAGGTGAATGATATAATAATAGTGGTTGATGCCAATTCTGTGTGTGTTTACACGAATAATTCTGAGCCTTATTAAGCTGACACCAAGTCCACCAAAGGGACGCCCGCTTTGGTCAGCTATGGATGTGAATAGCGACAAAGCGAAAGTGACATTTATTATTATTGTTATTATTAATCTAATCTAATTTTTTAAAAGGAGCGTGCCACTCTGCCGAAAAGAGCGTGCCAGTCTGCCACCTGTACATGGCGTTGCATGTTACTATTAAGTTAAAATCATCCTACCATATTTTTTCAATTTTTTTATTTATATTTTTTTATCATTTTAAAATATATTTTAAAAATAAAAAAAATATATCAATATATTAATAATCACTTTTTTAATTATTAAATAAAAAAATGGTAAGAAGTATCAAAATAACAATTTTCTTTTAGAAAAACAACCCTCCACATAGAACCACTGTACGCATAGAAAACTAGTTAAAAAGAAAAATGCTATTTTTACAGCTTATTCTTACCGCTTCGTATTACTGTTGGAATATTTTATTTTATTTTTTAATAATATTGGAATTTTTTTTTAATTTTTTAAAAAATATTTAAGATGTTAAAAAATATATGTAAAAAAATGCAAAAAAAAAAAAAAAAAAAAAAAATACTACTATAACTAAGGCAGCCCGAACTTGGAGCGGTGGCTGCCCTTTTAGAAATCCTCCCATTGGCATTGACCTAGGTGAAGAGTCTTCCCAAATAATGGAATAGATAAAAAACTTCATATAATCTATCACATCTATTTTATAAAAAAATAACTTTACCATAAACTATATCTAACTTCGTTAATTTATAATATTAATTTCATATAATTCCGCTAGTATTTCTCTTAAACTTTTACTCCATAGCATTTGTATAAATAGTGAGCGCGTCTTTCCATTTCTACTAGACTACTACATTAATATAGCACAGAACTTCCATGAAAAGATGCGTTTTCTCATTGACTTGAGATTTCTATTCGTGCCACCCATAGGCCTGGCCCTTAGGTTTATAATATCCCAAGATAGCTCTTGGCCTCAAAATGGCAACTTCAAACTTGAATCCCTTGGCCTTCCCATGTTTCTCCTGACATTCCTGGTCGTCGTCGGCGTCACCTTTCTCTGTCTTGTGATTTCAATAAAGTTTGTTCTGACAGTGGAGAGGCTCAGGTTGCAAACAGGAGATGTGTCGTGTCCGTTGACTATTTTACTGATAGCCTCGCTCATTTTGCCACTCTCAGTCTTCTGGTTTGCCTATTTGATGCTCTTACTCTTGTCTCCTTGTTCTGGGTTCATTTTCTATCAACTCAAGCGCTTTGTGTACCGGTTTTGTCACCCCTTCAGAGCCACTTTCTTCTGCTACCAAGAAGAAGCAGAACCGCCTCTACCTCAAGTTGGGGTTCAAGTGATTGAAGTTGAAGGGAGCAATAATGATTAGGAAAGAAATGAATCCTACGCGTTGGTCCTTTTTTAAGTAGTTGTATTAAAGAGTGTTTCTATTTAATCTGTAAGAAGTGTTTAGAATTAAATCCTTCCATAGATATCGTAACTATGGTGGTTACATTGAGGTTAATGTAATGAAGTTGTACGAGGTGGGGGGATTTAAAATAAAACAGGTATATGCTTTCTTTAGTTATTTGGTTTTTTTTTTTTTTTTAGCAGCTTTGTTTAGAATGATCCATGTTTATTGGGGTTTCATGTTCAGTAAATTTTGATGCTTTACAAATTTTGTATCCTCTCCATTTTACTTAAAAACTCTCTGTTTGTAGCATAGATTTTGACTAACATATTTGAGTGAGTTTTAAAAAAGAAAAATTTATCCATCATTCCCACATAATATAAACCGTACTTTTATTTTTTATTAATTTTTTATTTTATTATAATTAAATTCTTCTACTCATCATCCATATATCATATATTTAATAAAAAGAAAAAGAAATATAATGCATAGTGTGTAAAACGAAGAGTATGTTTTTTATCTCTAAATAAAATTAGGAAAACATGATTAGGAATACAAAGGGTACCACAAACTAACGGCAAAGAGAAATTGCAAATTGCAAAAAAGTTTCCTTTTACGTGAAAACCTACTCTGCTAGGGTTTTCATCTTTTTCCTTTCGTTCGGTTCACACGTCTGCTACATGGCGGCTGTTGATGGCCAGCCTCCCATGGCAGGTCCTCTTCGATCATTTGCTGATCTGCTTTCAGCTGTGCCCCAACCTTTGCCTGAGACGATGGTTTCTTTCCGGCAGCCAAAATTTGTAGATGGTTAAATGTTTTTCACGTTCTCATCGGAGGAGATTGCCAAGTCTGCTAAGCCCTTTAAATTTTCGATGGTGATAAAATTTCTTAGACAACGACCTTCTCTTGATGCCATTTGTGCATTTATCCGTAATCGCTGGGGTCTATCCAGTGTGTCGGTTGTCTCAGCCATGAAACAACCCAGAAACATCTTCATTCACATGTCAAACGAAGCGGATTTTCTTAAAGCTCTCTCGAGGGAATCGTGCGATATGGAGGGTGTTCATTACAAACCATTTGCATGGACACCAGAGTTTGATGAGGATTTCGAACCACCAACCGTTTCGGTTTCGGTTTTCTGCCAGGTTTTCCGCCGAACTATTATCATTCCTCTATATTGAAGATGTTTACGGCACCGTTGGGTAAGTATGTTCGTAGGGACAATCTGACGACTTGTGCCACTCGCACAGATAGGGCACGGGTGTATTTAGAGATCGATGCTTCTAAAGAATGTTATGAGATTGGGGATTTTGGGTTCCTAAAAGCACGAAGTTTGTCTTGAGATAGTGCTGCTGTGTCGTTTCAATTAAGTTATTTAAATTCAGTATTTTATTGAGTCCAAAGTCGTGGGCTAGGTGGGTCCTTAGTGGGTTGTTGTTTTTATTAATGCTTGTAATCGTTCGGGTTAGTTGTTTAATTCCGTAAGTAATGGGTTTTGCCCCACGTTGTGTAACGAGTCACTGTCCATGGCCTATTTATGTTAACTGCATTCAATGAAAGAGTATATCAATTATCTTCAATTTACAGAATATTTAGAATCATAACAGTGGTATCCAGAGCACAGTTCTGGCACCATGGCAGAGGGAACACGCTATGCTTAGTTGCATGAAGCAGTTGCTGCTTTGAAGGCTGAATCCATGTAGGTAAGGGAGGAGCAAGACAGGTAGAAGCATTTGTTGGAGGGCATCTTTCAACAACTCAACAACTTAGCGTCCAGCTACGAGCACTTGGTGGTTAATGTTGCAAAACAAAACTCAGAAGAGAATTCATTAGGTAATAATCCTCTTAGAGTAAATGGTAACCCTCTATTTGAGGGTGGTGGGGGAACTCAAGCAAGGACACTTCGTGTGTGTTGAACCCAAGATTTCAAGTTTTGTGTAATTATATATTTATACATAGATTTTGATGATAACAAATGAATTCAAAGAATAAAGAAGTCTCAAGCTCAAGTTGTCTACACAATGGAGTCAAGCACATCAAGGAAACAAGCATGAGCAAGAAGGGAACAAGTTCACATTAAAATTATAGAGTAATGTTGTAAATCTCTTCAAAATTTGAAATTAGGATTAATGTTCAAAATTAATATTTTATCATAAAGCATTAAAATACATTTTCCACATGTGCATGAATATTTTTGAAAATTAAATTTGAAAATTTTGAAAGATGATTGATTGTCATCTTTTGCATGTGCATGCCTTGATTAAAGGGTTAAACTTTGAAAATATTAAAGATGATTGATTGTCATCTTTCACATGTGCATGTTTTATTTGAATATTTTCAAAAGTGATTGATGCTTTTTTAGACTTATACAAAAGGTAGATGATTTTGTTTGAAAAATTTGAAAAGTAAAGTGTGCTCATTTTGTCATATGCAAAAAGTAAAAGATTAGGTTTGAATAATTTGAAAAGGAAAATGTGCTCATTTTGTCATATGCCAAAAGTAAAAGATTAGGTTTGATTTTTTTGAAAAAGTGAATGATGTTGTCTTTGACAATTGAAAAAGAAGAACCTTTTATTTGAATTTTTTGAAAAAGTGAATGATGTTGTCTTTGACATGTGAATCTTTTTAAATTTGAATATGAAGTCTCATATGCCTATAAATAGATCATTTGAGAGCTTCACATTCACAACACCAAGAGCATACAACATTCATTCAAAGTTTTCATTCTCTCTTCTCTAAGCATTGAGCCTTAATCCTTGTTCATTTTGAGAGATATAGTTTGCGTTGTATTGTTCTTATTTCACTCATTGAGGAGTGTTTTCTGATAACCTACCCACTATCAGCTCTTGTATCAGAAAAATGGTGTGTATAACTCTTGTGTGTGTAGAAAGTATTCTACACGGGGAATAGTTGAATCACCACGTGTAAGGTGATTGCAAGTGTAGAGGGTGTTCTACACGGATCCTTTGTAGCGGTGTTGTTCAAAGGTGTAATAGGTTTCTATCTCCACCTGAAGGAGGTTGAATAGTGAATTTGAGAATCCTCAAGGGGTAGCTTGAGGCGAGGACGTAGGCAGTGGGGTCGAACCTCGTTAACATACTGAGTTTGCTTCTCTCTTACCCTTACTCTTTATATTTATTGTTATTTCATATTTTGTTTATTTTTTATATTATATATTTGATTTATAATTGTAATTTTTTTTTAATACAACTCAATTCACCCCCCCTCTTGTGTTAGTCATCTGGGCAACAGTGTGGACTTCCCAAAATTTGATGGATATGATCCTGTTGAATGGATCCTTAGGGTTGAGCAGTTTTTCTCTTACTGCAACACTCCTGATGATCAGAAGGTTCAAATTGCCTTCTTTCACATGGAGGCTAAAGCCCTTACTTGGTATTGTTGGCTGGTAGATTCGAGTCCTGTGAACACGTGGGATGAACTTGTGGGGTCACTTAAAATTAGATTTGGTCCTACAGCTTATGAGGATCCCATAGGAGTTTTTACAAAACTCCGACAAGTCAATTCTGTTGAGGAGTACCAAAGTCAGTTTGAGATTCTATCTAATAGAAGAATTTATAGTGAGCACTTTTATAAGCGGGTTAAGAGATGACTTGAAAATTCCAATTGCTATGTTTAAACCAACCACTTTATCAGCTGCTTTTGGATTAGCAAGGTTACAAGAGGAGGAAGTCGGAAGGAGAAGTCAAGGTTACCAACCCAAATACCATAATCCACAACCTTTCAACCACTATCAACACCCTAAGCTACCAACAATCCCACCCATCCTTAGACTGCCTACACCTCCACCTAGACCCGAATTTAAAAACCAGAATACAGCTGTGAAACCACCACCTACCATGGCCAGAAAACCCAACTTTCCCATCAAAAGAATTACCCCCACTCAAATGCAAGAGAGAAGAGAGAAGAAACTATGTTATTATTGTGATGAAAAATATTACCCAGGCCATAGGTGTAGTAGACCCAGGATATTCCTCATTGAAGGCATGGGAATTGAGGAAGAAGAGAGTGTGGAAGTGGAAAAAGAAGATGGGATATTAACTGTTATCCAATCTAAAGAGTTTGAGAAGGAAGAAGTGGGAGAATTATTGGGCATCTCCTTACATGCTATTGCTGGTTCATTATCTCCTAAAACCATGAGATTGTTTGCTGAAATTAATCATCAAAAAGTTTTGATTTTGATTGATACAAGCAGTACTCATAGTTTCATTGATCCTTATGTAGCAAGGAAGTCCAATCTGTCAAGGGAGGAAACCCACTTAACAGTTCAAGTAGCTAATGGTGCCACTCTTTCTTGTCTTGGTCAATGTAAGGCAGTTTCTCTTAAGCTACAAGATGAGTTTATGGCTAATTTATATATGTTGACTCTTGGAGGATGTGATGTAGTTTTGGGCATTGATTAGTTAAGTGGGCTAGGGTCTGTTCTATGGAATTGTTCTGATTTAACTATGAAGTTTCAGTTTGGAAATAAATCTGTTCAGTTGCAAGGGATTCAAAGACCAGTGCACAATATTGTGGAGGAAGTTCCGACTGTGAATCTCAAAGAGGGGGATGTGAGAGGAATTTGGCTGCACATTATGGAGTGTAATAATGGTCAGGGCAGTGCAACACAACCAGCAGACGTGCAGAAAATTTTGGATCAATTTCAAGAGATCTTTGCCGAGCCAAAGGGGTTGCCACCTCCTAGGAATTTTGATCACAAAATTAAATTATTGGAAGGTACTAAACCCATTTGTGTGCGACCCTACAGGTACCCTTATTATAAATAAATAAATAAATAAAGAAGCTGGTAGCTGAATTACTAAAGAATGGAAGCATAAGGAGTAGTCAAAGTCCCTACTCTTCTCCGGTATTACTTGTTAGAAAGGCTGATGGCAGTTGGAGAATGTGTGTGGATTATCGTGCACTTAACAAGGAAACTATAAAAGATAAGTACCCTATTCCCAATATTGATGAACTACTTGATGAGCTTGGAGGGGCTGAGGTATTTTCTAAGTTGGATTTGAGGTCGGGATATCATCAGATACGCATGAATCCTGATGAAATCCCTAAAACTGCCTTTCGTACGCAGGAAGGACATTATGAGTTTTTAGTAATGCCCTTTGGGCTTACTAATGCACCATCTACATTTCAAGGGTTGATGAATGATATGTTTAGACCTTATTTGAGGAAGTTTGTGCTGATATTTTTAGATGATATCCTAATTTACAGGGTCTATGCAGGAGCATGTTCAACACCTTACTCAAGTTCTGGAATTATTACAAGCTTATCAGTTTTATGCAACGCTATCAAAGTGTGTTTTTTGCAGTAATGAGGTGGAGTACTTGGGACATATTATCACACGAGATGGAGTTAAAGCAGATCCTCATAAGCTGGCTGCAATGCAAGAATGGCCAACTCCTAAAAACCTTAAGGCACTAAGAGGTTTCTTAGGACTCACAGGATATTATAGGAAGTTTGTCAAGGGGAATTGAGCAATAGCAGCCCCACTCACAGCTTTTCTAAGGAAAAACTCTTTTTCTTGGAATGATAAGGCACAAGAAGCATTTGAGAATCTCAAAGAAGCAATGGTAAGGCCACCAGTACTCAGTTTACCCAATTTTACTAAAAATTTTGTTGTGGAATGTGATGCATCAAGCGAAGCATTGGGAGCAGTGTTAATGCAAGAAGGGTAGCCAATAGCTTATTTCAGTCAGGTCCTAAGGGGCAGGAATCTAAATTTTTCCACCTATGAAAATGAATTATTGGCACTAGTGATGGCAGTAAGGAAATGGAGGCACTGCCTATTGGGATAGTCCTTCAAAGTACGCACTAACCAGCAAGCGCTCAAATACCTCCTTGAACAAAGAGTAGGGACCTCATCACAGCAAAAATGGGTTTCTAAGTTGCTTGGGTATGATTTTACGGTGGAATATAGAAGTGGGAAAAGTAATGTAGTAGCTGATGCCTTATCCCGAGTGAAATACTCAGAACCCCATAACCCAAACAAGATATTATGAGAAGGAATTTAAAGATCGTACCAAGATATTATGGCCCGTTCAAAGTGATTTGTAAGGTGGGTAAAGTTGCTTTTGAACTAGAACTACCTCCGGAAGCTAAGATTTACCCAGTATTTCACATTTCATGCCTTAAGAGGAAGCTTGGAGAAGGAAAACAAACATGTGCAAACTTACTAATTATCACCTCTGATGGGTCCTGGGAACCGAAACTTGAGAGAATCTTGCAACGAAGGTTGAAGAAGAAAGGGAACATTGCTGGAGTTGAGGTGTTAGTGCAATGGGCTGGAACCAATGAAGAGAATGCTACTTGGGAAGACCTAGAAACCCTAAGGAGGCGATTCCGTAACCTTGAGGACAAGCTTTCGTAAGAAGGGGGGTTTGTTATGAGATTGGGGATTTTGAGTTCCTAAAAGCACGAAGTCTATCTTGAGATAGTGCTGCTGTGTCGTTTCATTTAAGTTGTTTACATTCAGTATTTTATTGAGTCCAGAGTCGTGGGCTAGGTGGGTCCTTAGTGGGTTATTGTTTTTATTAATGCTTGTAATCATCTGGGTTAGTTGTTTAATTCCGTAAGTAATGGGTTTTGCCCCACGTTGTGTAACGGGTCACTATCCATGGCCTATTTATGTTAACTGCATTCAATGAAAGAGTATATCAATTATCTTCAATTTACAGAATATTTAGAATCATAACAAAGAACCTCTCACTCACTTCTGGATCGGTATGTCTGGAATGCTAAAAAGTAGATGGCAAGAGATCATCTATGAGACTCTGCTGGCTTATTGCCTTTCTTGCTGCTGTCAAGGTCACAACAAACAAAACTACAATGGAAGGGAACAAAAACACAGGGCAAAGGCTGGGAAGGTATGGGTACAAAAATCCCGTAAAACTGAGGGAGAGAAAGATCACGTGGAAGGTAGTTTGCAGACAAACGAGAAGCGTTTGGTGCAGGTTAAGGGTGTAGTGGTGGAAGAACATGGGGAACCTAGTAATCAGGAGGCTCTATCCAACCCGGGTACAGTTGAGGATTCGCTAGCTGTTGTGAAGATCCATAATTTGGAAGCCACCGAAGGAACTAAATTGGATCATGGTTTTTCTGATTTTGGAGCGGGAATCATAGATAATCCACGTATCGAGAATGGTAACAATGAGACTCTGGATAAGGAGGGCTTGAAGGCTATTCAACTGATGCACCGGTACATGATTCCGGGGACAAGGAAATTCATGTGGCCCTCAGCCCACTTGCCATAGATTTAGTTCCTGTTGTAAATAGAAGTGAGGATCAACCTGCAGGTCAGCAAAAAGAATTTGGTATGGAACCTCTGAGTCTTGTGGATCAGAGAGTAGAAAATGTTCATATTGAGGAAGAAACTATGCCAGTGTCCTTGGGCTTTGGTGAGGATGGGCCTCTTGATGAATTGCTCCAATCCAAGGGGTCGAACGGGGTTCTAAGCTTTTCAGAGTCTCCTTCTGATATAAGCAACACAGATTTGGATGTTACTGAAATGGGTGTCAGAGATGAATCTCATTTAGATCAAGAAAATGAGAGAGATCGACTTAAAGAGGATATGAGAAAAGACTACTGTTCTGAGCCCAAAGGAATTCACAATTCAGTTAGTAATTTTAATAAAAGGTACTCTACAAGGGCGACTACCCGCCCATCCAAACTTAATTTATGATTAGCCCTTTTATTTTTTGGAATATTCGAGGAGTTCGCACTTCTCAGGTGCGTTTGAGGAAACTTATTAAACAGTTTCGTCCCAATATTATAGCTCTAGCAGAGCCTTTTTTGTTAGAAGATAAAATCCCTACTTTCTTGGGAAGGTTCAGTTGTGACTCGTTTTTAACTAATGAAGCTCATGGTGGTAAAATTTGGTTGTTATGGAACTCTGTTGTTTCTGTTCATTGGCTACATGGAACCAATCAATTTATTTCTGTAAAAGTTGAGGACAATGGGTCTGTTTATGTGCTTACCATTGTGTACGCCAAGTGTAATCAGATTGAGAGGAGGACCCTTTGGGAAGATCTAGCAGCGAATGGTCATGGGCATTTTCCTTGGGTGGTTTGTGGTGACTTTAATATCATAAAAGATGATACAAAAAGATGATGTGGTCTTCCTCGTCCATTTGCTGCAATGGAGGAGTTTAATTTATTCATTCAAAATTGCGGCTTGCTGGAAATGTCACACCAAGGCTCGAGAATGACCTGGTGTAATGGCCAAGGCGGGCTAGCTCGGAGCTGGGCTAGGTTAGACCGTTGTCTCCTTGATTCTAATTTTCTTAACAATTTCCCTAATGTTTCTTATCAAGTATTAGCTCGAACGACTTCAGATCATTCGCCACTGGTGATACAAATGGGTATAGACCCATTCAGGTATGGACCTTGCCCCTTTCGTTTCCAGTATATGTGGACTGATCACGTTGATTTCTTTCGTTTGGTTGAGGGGGTGTGGAAAGAGGAGGGTATTGGTTCTGGTATGTTTAAATTATCTTGTAAATTGAAAAGAGTCAAAATGGCCCTAAGGGTTTGGAATAAGCAGGTGTTTGGCAAGACTAAGATCATTATTAATGATCTAGAAAATCGCATTGAGAGATTGGAGATTAGTCTTCAGAATAATTATAATACTGAAGATGACAATGATCTCATGGCTTCCAAGATGGAGCTTTTAACTTGAATGGGTAGAGAGGACACTCGTCTCTCTCATATGGCTAAAAAAAACTAGTTAAAAGATGGGGATTAGAACTCGAAATTTTATCATGCTTATTTGAATGCTAAAAGTCATAAAAGGATTAAAACCATGTGCTTATCTGATGGAACGATGCTAGATTCCCCTTTAAATATTCATCAGGCAGCTATGGATTATTTTACTCATTTTTTGGGTGTTGAGAGTAGTGGTCTTTTGCCCATGTTAAGTGATCTAATTTCTCCTGTCATCACAGAAGATGAGAATTTGAATATTTTTAGAGCACCTACTCTTGAGGAAATGAAAGATGCTCTTTTTAGTATACCCATTGACAGTAGCCCGGGCCCGGATGGTTTTGGTTCTGGTTTCTTCAGATTTTGTTGGAATCTAATTAAAGATGACTTATTGGAAGCCGTTTGTGATTTTTTCCTAAATTGTTCTCTTCCTAGGTTTTACACTACTTCTTTTATTGTCTTGATTCCTAAGGTGGATAATCCTACGGGTTTTGATAAATTTAGACCTATCAGCCTTTGTTCAGTGACTTATAAGATTTGTACTAAAATTCTTGTGAACCGTATGACTAAGTTGCTTGTAAAGATGATTTCCCAGGAACAGGGAGCTTTTATTCCTGGTCGGAATATTTTTGAGAATATCAGTCTTACATAAGAGATGGTTCATTCGATTCATAAAAAGGCTAATGGGGACAATGTGGTCATCAAACTTGACATGTCTAAGGCCTATGACAGAGTTGACTAGAATTTTTTATTACATGTTTTGGATGCCTTTGGTTTTTCTCCTAGTGTTTGCAATCTGATTAATATGTGCATCTCCACACCTTGGTACTCTATTATGATGAATGGTACTTCTTTGGGTTTTTCATAGGGAAACGTGGTTTGAGGCAAGGTGACCCGCTCTCGCCTTATTTATTTATTATCATGCAAGAGGTGCTCTCTCGCCTTATTAAGACTTCATTTGATAATGGTACTATTGGGCATTTTTCTCAAACTAGAGGCACCCCGCTTATATCTCATCTGATGTATGCGGATGATATTGTTGTTTATGCTAATGGTGGGAAAAGGTCTATGAGGAAGTTGATGTAGGTTCTAAATCTTTATGAAACTTGGATGTGTCAACTTCTTAGTAAAGAAAAGAGTGCTATTTATTTCTCTCGTAAAATTCTTTTTCAAAGGAAGGCTTCCCTTCTTCACACTACGGGTTTCATTGAAGGGTCCTTTCCTTTTAAGTATTTGGGTGTTCCTATCGTTGATGGGAGGCTCAGAACTAGTGATTTTGGTGAGTTGCTGGGAAAAATTAATAAGAAGATTGCGGGTTAGAAGATGAAGATGTTTTCTACTAGTGGCCAGATGATTCTCCTTAGACATGTGCTGTCAAGTATGGCTACCCATCTTCTGACTGTTTTACAGGTTCCTCATACTGTGATTTTGGCTTTGAATAGAATTTTAAGTTCTTTCTTTTGGGGTGACTCTGACGGGAGAGGAAAACGGAAATGGGTTGCTTGGAAAAATATTTGTAGGCCTATAGAGGAAGGTGGTTTGGGTATTCGGGATTTTGATGATATCCAAAAGGCATTACACAGCAAACTTGCCTGGCGTCTTATTCAGGGTAAGTGTCTTTGGGCGGCTTTTTTCAGAGGTAAGTATGTTCGAGATAATCATTTGTCTCTTTTGGAGCCTACTAAGGGTAGTTGGTTTTGGAAATCTATTGTTAGGTGTATTCCAGATGTTTTGTCTAATTCCAAGTGGATTGCTAGAGAAGGTAATCTTTCTTTTTGGTATGATAACTGGGATGATAGGGGTCCTCTGTGTGCTATCTACCCTGTGATTGGGCATCCTTTGTTGAAAATTAAAGATTGCCACCTTGATAATGATTGGGATTTTTGTTTATTGGAAATGCTTGTGGGCTATCAGAAAGCTTCTCATTTGTGGCAATTATTGGCTCAGAGTAAAGAGGGAGATGATGTTCTTATTTGGTTGAAAGATGATAAAGGTAATTTTTCTACCAAAAGTGCTTGGGATTGCATTCGGGTTAGGGCTTCCCCTTTACCTTGGGCTCAGTGGATTTGGCACAACAACCTCCCTAAGAAAATCTCTATTATGATATGGAAGGCTATTCATAACTGCTTGAGTGTTGATGAAAAGATAAGAACTACTGGTATCCCGATGGTCTCAAAATGTAATTGTTGTTCCATGGGTCATTCTGAAGACTTGAATCATGTGCTCTGCAATGGTGATTTTGCTCGGAAAATCTGGCATTTGGCTGCAATCCACTTGGCTGTGCATATGGGTGTTTTTTATACTTGGAATGAACAAATTAATTTTTGGTTTCATCGTGCGGGTAAGTCTTCTCAAATTCGTCTTATTTTTTGTCTTCTCCCCTCTATTGTGTCTTGGAAGCTTTGGGATTGGCGTTGCAAAGCTCGATATGAGAATAAGGTTGACACAGTTGATTCAGTGTGGAAAGTTATTATTTTTTGGATCCGTCGTATATTGCATTTGATTATGAAGGTTACTCATATTTCGAATCATGATGTTGCCATATTAAATAGATTGGATATCCCAGTTTTATTGCCTAGGCCTAAAAGGGTTCAAGGGTTCAAGTGGTGAGATGGTTGAAACCTAGGCAGGATTGGGTGAAGCTTAACTCAAATGGCAGTAGTTTGGGAAATCCTGGGCATGCTGGTGCTGGGGGTGTCATTCATGATAATTGTGGTAGGCTCCGCATGGCTTATTCTGTTCATTTAGGCATAGGATCCAATAATTTTGCTGAAATGAAGAGTCTCTTGGAGGGGGTCCGAAGGTGTCATCAGATGGGTTTTTATAAGGTGGAAATAGAATCAGACTCTCAAATTTTAGTCAATTGGATTATTAAATGTGCATGTAATATTTGGTATCTGGAAGATTATTTTTACGATTTATTTAGCCATCTTGCCTGTATGGACTACCGTGTGTGTCATGTTTATCGTGAAGGAAATTGTGTGGCTGATTTTCTTGCTAAGCAGGGTGCCAGGGGACTTAATAAGGATTGGTCTAGTGATGGTGACTTGCCTAGCCATTTACGAGGTCTTCTTCGAATGAACAAACTTGGTTTTCCTTATCTGCGAACTTCTTGAGCTATCCCAGGTATGTTTTTGTTTTGATATCTATCTAGTTTTTGATACTTCACTTGTCTTGGTTTTGGTTATCTTTGTTTTGCAGGGTTTTGTTTTTGGTGAGGTCTTGTTTTAGGGTTTGTTTTATGTTATGGATTGTATTTTGTTTGGAATTTGTAGTTTGTTTACGTTTAGTAAGTTTTGACGCCTGGGTTTGGTCTTCTTGGTTTTATTTTGTATCCCCCAAGTGTCTTTTATGTAACCACGGTTTTCCTCCACCACAAGTGAGGGATATTAATAAAATTGGGGTACCGTCCTCTTCTTAAAAAAAATGGCCGTTAGTTTTTTTTTTTTTTTTTCTCTTCCACGTATCATGTCCCTCACCCGACTTTCCCTTCCCTTCCTAGACCCCAGAAAGAGACTAAGCTAATTTCTCGTAGCCCAGTCTCGTCACCAACAGACATAACAAAAGCCTTCTACCGCCAGGGACAATGCCGAATACCACACTAGGTATGTTAGGAACCCAGCTAGGGAAGTGAGGAACTACAAAGGAAACCCTAGCTTGAGAGAGAAGAGGATTCTAAATCAAAGGGAAGTAAACTGGAGAAGTGAAGTGGGTTTGATCTTAGAAGTTGAGCTAAAAACAGTGTGTAACTTGGATTAATGAGATGCCAAGTTGCAGTTCAGTTGAGATGAAAAAAACGCCGCGTTTCATTGCTATGGAAACGTTTTATTTTGTTAGTGACAATAGAAGAAACCCTTGCTGTGATTCTATCCTTTTCTTTTTCAGTCGATTAGAATTTTCCTGTTTATTGTCAAACAATATATAGGAGGAGGAAGCAGAATTTTGTTTGTAATTCGAATCTTGTAATTTTTCCAAAACTTTATAGATGTGGATTGCCTCGAACAATCCTTTATTTTGCAATGTCCATTTTAATGAAACATATGACATTTTGATCTCCCATTGTTAATTGCATCTTCATTCTTCTCGTATTCCAATCAGTAGAGGAGCTCCATACAAGTCCCTAACAACTGCTATCCAGAGCCTACGACCTTGATGGCTGAGGGCGCACACACTAGGCAACAATAAGAAACTCTTCAATGCCAAGTGAAGTACCATGAAGAAGGACTGCAAGAAGTTAGATAAAGGTTAGACAACTCACATATATGATAAGAACGTTGGTTGCTAATCATAATAATATGGCTAATAGGGAGATTCAGGATAAGGGAGATGGTGACCAAGCTTTTTACATAGGGGGACTTCCTAGGGTGGTCATATTAGATTTCCCCCATTTTGGGGGTGATAACCCATCTAGTTGGATCCTTAAAGTAACACAATACCTTGAACTCCACCAGATAGCCCCAACACATTGCCTCTTAATGGCTTCATACCAAATGGAAAATGAAGCACTAGGTACTAGGATGCACGTGAATCAGGGCAATTTACGAATTGGGAAACTTTTGTCTAGGCCTTGTTACTCAAATTTGGCCCCACTGCATACGAATAGGATGATCCAATGAAGGCATTAACAAGACGCAAGCAAACAACTTCAGTAGCAGCCTATAAGGCTCAAAATGAGGAGGCCCTATCGAATCGTTAAGAGGCTTGTCAGATCACCATAAACTCAGTTGCTTTTTTAGTGGATTAAAAGATAAAATACGCTTATCTATACCTATGTTAAATCCAATTAATCTCGATGCTACATTTGGACTAGCTAAGATACATGAGGAGTATTTAGCTATCTCTATGAGATCACGAACATTTAATTAACATGATAAAGTACACCCCCAAACTAAAAAACAATATGCATTTGCAGACATTTATAAACAATTCTAGTATAACATTTATAAATAATTCTAATGTTCTGTTTGATGATGATATGGCCATTAGAGATTTCAAATATCCCAACTGGCATGTATCAATAGAAAGAAATGCAACAACACTTTTATGCATATTTTCCCTGATTATCAAACTCTAGCAGCCAAAATTATTAACTCATTTTCTACATAATTTTTTTTTTAAAAAATCCGAATCGTGTCAATAGGCTAGAAATGAATATGTTTTCATTCAACCTATTCAAGATATTAATATGTCAGTATGAAACAATGAAACGATGAAACAAGAAATATGCGGGCCATTTGGAAGACAAGCTTGGAATGTCACTTCAAACATATGAGATAAGATACTTTTAGTAGCAACTAAAACACCAACTTCATGATCCTACTTAGGGGTGTAACCGGTCCGGTTTGGTCCGGTTTTGGACAAAATCTAGGAACGAACCGGTAGGTACCGGTTTTGTATTTTTCAAAACCGATTACACACCTATTTTCCTTATAAACCGGTATTCCGGTTTTACCGGTTTTTCGGTTTTAATAAAATATAAATTTGTCATTAAAAAATTCTGTTTAAAAAAAAACTTATTTAAAAATTCTATTTTAAAAATCTGCTATAAAAAATTTGCTTTATAAAAAAAATCTGTTATGTAAAAAAAATCTGTTACAAAAAATCTGCCTTATAAATTATTAATATGCTATCTAAACAAAATTCTACTATATAAAAAAATGTTACAACACAAAAACTAAAATATGAAATCTAGTGTAAAAAAAATATGTTCTAAGCTTATAAGCCTTTAAATAAAACTGCTACAAAAAAATAAAATCTACAATAAAAAAAGAATTCTGCTATGAAATAAAATAAGTTCAAAAGTCTAAATTACAAGTCCAAAAGTCTAATAAATTACAAGTCCAAATTCCAAATGTCTAAATTACAAGTCAAAAAATCTAACAAATTACAAATCCAAATACCAAAAGTTTAAAATACAAATCAAAAAGTCTAACAAATTACAAGTCCAAAAGTCCAACAAATTACAAGTCTAAATTACAAATCTAAATTAGAAGTTCAAATGACAAGAACATCCAATAACAAAACCTTACAACTAAAACAAATAGCTAGTAATAATAGCTATGTACGTAGCCACCAAATCTAATAGTCCATTCAACAAACCTTGAAATTGTATTAAAATAAATCAAGCAGTTAATTTCAATAAAAAGTTAGTAATTACATTAAATAAATAAATAAAACTTTAAGAAAATAAAATATACAAGTTGTCCTACCTTAAATTTAATCATCTTCAACCAAAGAAGTGAGTCTTGAAGAACTCCCTAAGTCTTCCATAAAATGGATCATTAGTCGCCGTTGATTCCATGGTCTTTTGACTCATTTCCTTTGGAGGTCTTACATCGCCGGGTGTTTCATTTGATTGATCCATCTATAGTAATAACAATAAATAGCATTAATATTAGCTTACAATCACATACTTTATAAAATAATAGACCAAGCAATTTAGCAATCACACGCTTTATAAAATAATAGACCAAGCAATTTAAAAAACATATTAATATTATTTAAGCCACATGCATGTACAAGTAGTAATTTAGCAAATTACCAAAATAATGTTCATCAAATAAATAAACTAACAAAGAAAAAATATATCACATTGCCGGATCGTGTTAAACTCCAATAGATTTCTTTTTTCACTAACCAAGAATATACTACGGTTACTACTAAATTAATATTCATCAAATAAATAAACTAAAAAAAATATTATTGAACTAGCAGTTAACATACACGGCCATAAATGATAAATATACAAACCTACAAATAATATATTAAATAAATGTACAAAACTACAACTTGTGAAATCCGTAGTCTACAAGCTTTCTAATTAGTCTAACTACAAGCCCCTCAACGTAATTCTATATGCAAGTTGATTTGTCTTGCAAGAACTAATGAAGTGCTCTAAGCCTCTAACTAGCTATTTCTTAGGAAGTTAGGCGTCCCTGTGTAACAAAACTATATATAATTAATGCAATAAATGATAAACGTACCATCTCCAACTATCAAGAAAGAGCCTTGTAGCGTGCTTCAGTGCTTGGTCTAGCCGCCAGTGTCAAAGAAGAGAAGAAGCAGAAGAAGAAGAAGAAGAAGAAGAGGAGGAGTCGGTGCAGTAGATGGTCTGGAAGCAGAAAAAAAAGTGTAGTATGGCTTTACTCTTTAGTTTAACCTAATTTGAACTGGGCTGCTGGGTGGGCCAGGCCGGGCCGGGTCATTGGGCTGTGGTGATTGGGCTTAAAATAGAGAAAAAATACACTTAAATGGTTAAAATAAATGTCCAATAAAATAAAAATAGTACAATAAAATAAATATAAGACAATTAAAAACACTATAACAATTATATTATTAAATACAAAACACTGACTAAAACTATTATAGTATTAGTGTTACTACTACATATAATGATATTAATACTATAAGTCTATATATAGGCTATATAGTTATACATTAAATAATATAATTATTAATGACTATTAATATTAGTATATATATAATAAACTATTAGTACTAATACTATAAGTCTATATTAAACTATTAGTATTGGTATATAAATATTAGTATTAGTTATAGTTATATAATATATTAGACTATATAATAGTATTATTGGTAAACTATTAGTATAGTTATATCTTAGTATTAGTTATGGACCTTATGGTGAATTGGTGATTTAGTATAATTATATCAGTATGAGTATAACTATAGTCTATATTATATTATTAGTATCATTATAAATATTAGTATTCATTATAGTGATTATAACTACCATATAATGATATTAATATTTGTTAATTTTTATAGTAAGTTTGTTTTATTATAACTATATTACTGATAGACTATATTGATAGTATTAGTATATTAATTTAGTATTAGTGTTATTATATCATTATTTTATATATGATTATTTAGTATAATGATTTAGAAAGTAATTTATAAAATTATACATAGACTTAAAGTATAATACTAATAGTAATATAGTTTTAGATTATTAGTATTTAGTATTAGGTCATACAATTTAAATTGTATTAATATAATAGACTATATATATATATATATATAATAGACTACATAGTTATACATAATAAATTAAAGAATATAACAATGCAATATAGTATTAATACTATAAGTCTATAAGTCTATATTAGACTATTAGTATTAGTATATATATTAGTATTAGTTATAGCTATATAACTAATATTAGACTATATTAGATTATATAATAGTAATAGACTATATAATAGTAATAGTATTAATATTAAACTATTAGTATAGCTATATATTTGTATTAGTTTAATAGTTTTAGTGATTTAGTATAACTATATTAGTAAGAGTATAACTATAGCCTATATTAGAATATTAGTATTAGACTATTAGTATATATGTGATTATTTTTTATGTAATTAATGATTATATAGACTTAAAGTATCTTATGAATGGTACTATAGTATTAGACTATTAATATAATTATAAATATTAGTATTAATTATAGTGATTATAAATATTAGTGATTATTATAACTATATTATTAATAGACTATAGTGATTATTTTATATGTGATTATTTAGTGTAGTGATTTAGTTACTAAAATTAGTATAGTAGTTTAAACTTTAGTATTAGTTTATTATAGTTTATACATAGACTCAAAGTATAATATTAATAGTAAATTAGTAATATAATATTAGACTCTTAGTATTTAGTATTAAGTCATAATATTTGACTATTTAGTATTAGTGATTATTTCAAAATTTAGTAATAATATTTGACTATTTGAGTAATTTTTTTTCCTTAGTTCTTACTTCTTATAATAAAATGTTATTAATAATATATATTTATAATATTATATATTAAAATCATATGATGAATTAAATTTTTATGTTCAAGATTAAACATTTATTTTATAAATTATAATAACACTATCTTATATAATTATAATTTATATTATTTTATATAAAAAGTATATATAATATAAAACATATTATATATAATATTAATAAATATATATATATATATATAAACAGTACCGGTCCGGTCCGGTCCAATATTAACCAGAACCGGAACCAGACCGGTACCGGCCGGTTTCCTATTTATAAAAATCGGTTCCGGACTGGACCGGTCCAAAACCGGCCCAACCGGTCAAGTAAGGGCTGGTTTTCTGGTTCGCCGGGTTTTTTTTACACCCCTAATCCTACTACCACCATTTAAAACAAGACAACTTATTTGATTGTAGCAACTTAAAAAACGTTATTGCGAAAATTATTTGTCTTAATGAAATTTAAGGTAGCCATTTTATAGATCTCATAACTCAATGACATTTTTTGCAATAGAGCAATTTGCCATAACTTCTCAATGGTATGTCATGAATAATCAAATAATAAAGAGAAAATTTAAAAAAAATAAATAAATAAACATTACTCATAATAGGGTGCTTGAGCATAATTATTATCAAGATAGCTGCTTCTAGGATTTGCATAAGGCTGTAAAGACTCTAACGACTTCACAACCCCCCATATCTTTTTATTCCTGCTGAGCTGTAACAGTGCAACCAACAAAATCGTAATTTTTTTTATTTTTTTATTTTTTTTATAGTAACCTAAACAATCATAATGGAAACATCACATCAAATCCCTTTACAAATACCGAAAAACGAATGCACATGCATAAAGCAAATCATAATAGCATCCCGGTGATCCTATCACATTAGCAAAATGGGCACGCAATCCAACCATTACACTATACTGCACTAAATTAGCAATTGAAAACTTTGTGGCAAAAAGGTGGGTCAACAGAGATAACAAAGATAAGATGAGGAGGGAAAGTGTAACCCATTTCATCTTAGATTGGATAAAAATCTTGCCCCATCAAACATGGAAACGCATTCCAAAAACCATATATCCAATTCCAATTCCCAATTGGAAATCAAATTCAAAGCCACCTCTGCATTTAGAAGAAGCGTAAGAGACGGGTATCAAAGTCAAAGATTAAAACAATAAATTAAATTTAACCAACGAGTAAAATATGCAACTCCTCTTAAATATGCCATGTTTGGTTGCCCAAATTAATCTTATAGCATTTGCCCAAATGACAAACCCTAGAATTTCATAGAACCTTTCTGAAGAAGATTATTTATACAAAAAAATACCTTACTGCGTGACCGTAGATATCTAGACACAGGTTCTCTTCCGCAAATCTCTAGATGCATAGCATGGGGGCTGAGAGGACACGAAGGATTTTGGGAGAAATTTAAATCACAAAGAAGAGGGGCAGATGAAACACGGTAAAGGGAGGGGGATCTGCAAAGAAGAGGGGGAGATAAATCACTAAGTGAGTCCCTGTTAAGCGTGGAAGTCAATCGATTTGGACAAGAAAAATCGTCCAGAATGAACCATTCAGACCGAATTTGCTTTATTGCACTTTAAATTGGTCGATCTCAATATCATAAATTATGGACCGAGACCATTTGGGAAGGTTCGGGGGTCTATAAATTTTGGACCGACTAGACTGAATAGACCAAACTCCTATATATATTTTAAAATTATTTTTATTAATTTAATATATTATTTTTATATAGTAATTATATAAGTTAATAATATAATTTTCATCTAATTTATCATTATTAACCATATAAAATATTTTTTAACGAGTTAGTGACATAATCTATATTAATAATTCACTTAATTTTAATTTAGTAATTTAAATAATTTTTTTATTAATTTAAAAAATAATTAGGCCGGATCGAATGAACCAACCAAACTGGACATGATCGATAGCTATAGGTCCAGTTCGGTCCCCTATAGATGTTCAACCCGATCTGATCTAGTCTAGCTTAAAAAAAATAGTCCATCACCCCCTGGATAGGATCGAACCGATTTACACTTCTAATCGGGAGAGAGCTACAGAGATTAAGGGGAGGATCGGGAGATGAAGCATGAGAACCAACAAGTGAACCGGTTTACCACCCCCACATAGGGTAGAGTTCTCCTAGCATTAAAGATTAAAATGATTGATGTTTAGAAAAATGCTATTATATCCCCTCAAATTTTTATACTTTCCAATTTTTTGGATCTTCTCCATCCTCTCCTTTTTTTGTCATGTATGAGGTCCATTAAGTATAAATCAACATTCTGTTTTTTAGTTTTGATTCAAGATGTCTGAGTGAATTTTTTAAAAGAAAAAAAAAAAAGGAAAGTACAACCAAGCAATGTGTAGAATGCAATGTACAATCTCTTGTTATGGAGCGAAATGGTCTATATAAATTTTAAATAGATAAATTTTATATAAATCTTATTAAAAAGTCGTCTCTATTTTAAAAATTATAACAAAAAATTATTCTCTCCCTTTTTATAAAAAATTTATACGTAACTTATTTATTGGAAACTTTTATCTAAAGTTGCTCATTTGCGAAAGCGGGGAGACATGTCTAGAAAGAGAACTTTATGCGAGTTTCTTGAGCTTTCTTATAGGAGAAATGATATTTGCAGTCGTGATTATGCAAGCGGCATCAGTCGCTTTGAAAAAAATGAATTAATATGGAACTCACATAAAAAAAAAAAAAATTAACTTTTTAATCGTGAATTCCACTCTTTTTCAAAGTGATTATGCAGTATTTATAATTTTATGATTATATATAATATTACTCTTCTTATAATGATTTTGATCTCTTGTTGCATTCTCTCTCTCTTCTTAGGGGTGAGTATCGGCCGGTCCGGACCGGCAAAACCTACCGGACCGGCACTGTTTGGACCGAACCGGACCGGACCGAATTGGAACCGGTCCGGTCCGGTCCAATTTTTAAGGGACCGAGAGGATTCGGTCCGGTCCCGGTCCGGGAGCTTTTCACCCCGGACCGGACCGAACCGGACCGAATAGAAATTAAAAAAAAAAAATATTTATATATATTATTTATATAATAGTTGTATATAATTAATTATATAATTATATATGGTATAAAAAAATATTAATAGTCTAATATAGACTATAGTTATAATATGTATTAAATCACTATAACTACATAGAGTATTAGTAATAAGAGTATTACTATTATTTAATATAGTATTACATATAGTATTACTATCATTACATATAGTTATTAGTTATAGTATTAGTACTAGTATAGTTATTAATACTAGTATAGTTATTAGTACTAATAGACTAATAGTATTAGTTATTAGTATTACATATAGTTACATATATAGTTATCACTATAACTATTATTACATATAGTTATTAGTTATAGTATAGTTATTATTACATATAGTTATTAGTTATAGTATTATTACTAATAGACTAATAGTATTAGCATATTACTAATATATATATAATAGTATACTATATATATATTAAATATATTACAATATAATTACATAAGTATTAAAAAAAATGTCATTAGAAAAAAAAAAAAAAAAAAAAAAAAGTCAACCTTGGACCGAATGGACCGACCGGACCGGACCGGACCGAATAGGACCGGACCGAACCGGTCCTGAGGGAGTTCGGTCCGGTCCAGGGTGAGAAAACCCTGGACCGAATAGGTTCGGTCCGGTCCACAAAACCGAACCGGACCGAACTCCCCCCTATCTCTTCTTTTAATATAGATAATGAATCTAATAATTATTCTTTTGAATTTTTTAGAAAAAAAAAAAAAAAAGCATCCGTAAAGATGAGGTAGTTCTTTATTTATTTATTTATTTTGCCTTTTGGTACGAACAAACAAATAATGGGTCTTCTCTGTTCTTCCTTACGCGCAATGATTGAAAGCGGCGAAGTTATCAAAGCTCATGGAGGTCGTACTTGTGGAGAACGATGAATCGAAGAACTTCAAAAGGCTGTTTTCATTCTGTTTCAGCTATCTATGGAACCGAGTAGTCAATTTCTTGCCCAATTTGGCCTCTAATTTTCTCAGGAAAATCTCGTATCTCTGTCGCCAAGCAGCTCACGCCCGGTTCAGGGCGCACAGAGAATGGCTTCCCTTCCCGTTGCCTTCTGACTCTGATCTAGACTCTTATATGTATGCTACCTCTTCATTATTTTTCCCACTTGTTTTATATTTATTTTTTGCATGTCTTGTTTGGTTGCCAAGTGGAAAAAATGTATTTTGATCAGGAAAAAAAAAAAAAAAAGTGGAAAAAATGTATTTCGGAGTTGGCATTTTAACTTGTTTCCAGGGGTAATGATTCTACTAAATTGCGTTTAGTACTTCTCGCTATATACGCTGCCTTTTCGTAAAGTTCTTAATTTGAATTTTCTTTTTCATTGAATTTCAGTGTCCATTCTCTGTCAGTTTTGTGTCGGATTTTAATAATTGAATTGTTGTACACTTTGAGTGATTGTATGTATTTCACTCATGTTTAAACTTCTAGGTTAGGAATGATTATGTATGGCACTGATGGGTTTCGTTTTTAATAGTTAGTGCCTTCAAGATTTCTGCCAGTGCATGATGAGTGTTCTATTTGCCTTTTTTAAATAAGCAAAAAAATTAGTTGGGATTTTTATTTTGATTCCTATGAAATGCTAAAATGTCTTTATGTGGGGCAGCATTTTGACTGAAGGTAAAGTTTGTGAAACTTGTTGAGAATCAGATGAAGTATTGAATCTGAACTTGGTGAAGGCAAAAGTATCGAAAAATAGAGGAGGCAAGTAAACTTTGGTAAACGACTGAATTGAATGAATTGAATTCTTTACACTAGACTGAGTACTATTTATAATACATCAACAATATAATAACAGAACAAACTGAAATAACTAACTCTCCTCTTTTGACTTTCTATCTATTTTAAGTCTTTCTTCTTTCCTTTCAAATTCCATGCTTTCAATATGAGATGCAACACTCCAACAGCCCCCCTCAAGATGAACATCCGAAGATTATGATGAAAAGGTAGAGATCCGAGGAGCTTTGTAAATATGTCTGCTAGCTGTAATCTCGATGGAATATGGAGGAGTTTAATAACATTCTGCTGCAATTTTTCTCAAGTTAGATGGCAATTAATCTGGATATGCTTTGTTCTCTCATGCTGAACTGGATTTGTGGCTATAGACATTACTGATTTACTGTCAGTATATAGCAAAGCTGACTGTGAATGATTGATATTCAGGTCTTGCAAGGCATACAAAAGCCATTGAATCTCACATGTTGTTGTTGCAAGGGCTCAGTACTCTGCAGATGATCGACTGATTCTAACTTGTTTCTTTGATTTCCATGAAATCAATGAGTTGCCAAGAAAAATTGCAAAATCAGTAACACTCCTTCAAGTATCTACACAGCCTGCCCAATCACTGTCTGAAAAACCCTTTAATTGCAATTCTGATAAGGATGGAAAGAAGAGACCTTGCCCTGGTGTGATATAACTTATTTACATGGAAAATGTATTTGTTTGCTTACAAAGCATGCTACGTTCGATAAAAATAAGTTTGTTATTTTGGGAAGAAATTAAACTGTTGGTTAAATGTTCTGCACACCAGGGTTTTGAAGAAGCTATCTAGAGTTTATCATGTTTCGGAATATATTCGAGAGCAGACACTTTTCAATTTGCATAATTTCTAGAAGAATTTGCAGTTTTGGCAATCTGTTGTATTCCAACAGATAGTGTAGGTTACCCATAAACTTTTAAGTAGTGTTATCTAATTTGTCTGCACTTTTTCTATGAGTTTATTTCAGGGATCAAATGCTCATAAAAGGTACTTTATGATCTTTGAGAGAGGGCCACAGGCTTTTATTCATGGAATGGTTAAGTTGATACTTGTATGTGTTGCCGAGGGTTCTTCCATGCAGCATCTGTGCCATTCTGCAGCATCTCACATATCTGAGAGATTAAAAGTCTTGTGTTGCTTACAATCTGAGCTTGCTATATTCTTGGCTCAGGTTTGCTTAACCTCATTCTTGGTTTCATTTCGAGCATCCAAAGAGTATTGGGTTTTTCTTGTTTTTTTTTTATAAGTAATAACTACTAATTAACCACATGATCTTTCTACTGCCACATGAAATGTTCCATGCAGATTCTCGGTTCCTCACTTCTCTGTCACCTACCCAACAATAGGCTGGTAGGAACAAACTTCCACACTACTGTAATTTGTGGGCTTCCCTTTAACCCCTTTGTGAATAAAAAAAAGGCCCACAACTCTTTTGGGTATGACGCAAGCCAAGATAACTACGTCTGAAGAAGTCACACTAGAAAGCATTAGGCACCTCGTGATGGAGTAATAGATGGTCAAAAAGCTCCCCACTCCTCTTGCACATTCGTTTTACACCTAAGGTCATGGATTGAGAATATGAATAACCCACGCAGAGTGGGTAGGCTAATAAGGTAGTCATGAGTGCTAAATTCTATGTTGGCTACTTACTAGCTGAAACTGGGTTTTATAAGTGACTAAGGAAGTTTTAAATTGACTTTTCTTTTTGGGGTTCTAGCTTAAATGTGGCTCGCACTTTTGGCAGGTCCTTGCATATTGGCTGGTAGGAACAAACTTCCACACTACTGTAATTTGTGGGCTTCCCTTTAACCCCTTTGTGAATAAAAAAAAGGCCCACAACTCTTTTGGGTATGACGCAAGCCAAGATAACCACGTCTGAAGAAGTCACACTAGAAAGCATCTGAAGAAGTCACACTAGAAAGCATTAGGCACCTCGTGATGGAGTAATAGATGGTCAACAAACTCCCCACTCCTCTTGCACATTCGTTTTACACCTAAGGTCATGGATTGAGAATATGAATAACCCACGCAGAGTGGGTAGGCTAATAAGGTAGTCTCATGAGTGCTAAATTCTATGTTGGCTACTTACTAGCTGAAACTGGGTTTTATAAGTGACGAAGGAAGTTTTAAATTGACTTTTCTTTTTGGGGTTCTAGCTTAAATGTGGCTCGCACTTTTGGCAGGTCCTTGCATATCGGCATCAGAGTCATGTTTTGATTTGGAACCTTTCTGTTATGGGCCCACTGTGCTTTTGCCGCACTAGCCATATCTGCATTATACCCCCCCAAAAGTGTTTCTAGAATCACATATATAGCCCTGTTTCACTTCGTAAATAACCAATGTGGGACTTCACACCCAACTAACTTTATAAGCTATCTCCACAATGAGGGCTACTCGTATTTCCAATATGTGGCTGGGATGTTACAAGACCACACCAATCACCCCCACAATGTCCCTTTCTTAGATTTCCCAGGGTTAGTTTGGGGTACTGGATGATAGGCTATCATCCAGTTGTAGGTGGTAGCATGTGTTATGATATGTCATGTATAACATAAATGAATATTCTTTTGTTGGTAGATAAAAATATTGAAAAAAAAACATTACATTTATTTAAAAAAACATTAAATTCAGTCCTGTGTACTTGGGCTACAGCTTCTTTTCTTATGAACAAAACTTCTTGATTACCTATCAAAAAGAAAGAAAACATTAAATTCAAGGTCAAGCTTAGAAGTGACAAAAACCTAGCTAGAGTATATCATTCAATATTCTTCTTATCTAGAGTATTGTTGGATTAGCAAGCCATTTTTTGTATCCAGAATTCTTTCTGGCTGGTATTATGGGCATTCTCCCTAAAACATCACCATAAAAAAAACTTACCAAAATGGAAAATATATATATATATCACAAACGTACATCATTTTTGTCTGCGTGTATAAATGTAGCTGATTTTTTCCGTCTCCAAATAATGAGCCATTGCATATACCACTCAAATTCCATCAAACCGAAAAATGATCTTTTCTCAATACTGTTTTGGAGTTAGCTTCTCATTTGTGCTCACCATAGCCCAATCACCCTTTTGATTTTGGGAAAGGAGGAGAAATGTATGTTTTTACGAATACACGGTTTTTTCTACAAATGCACCATTTTTTTAAATTATCTTTGTTTTATATTTTATCTTTGTTAATGAGATATATACAATAGATTATTAGCTTCCAAGCATTGCATTTGTTCTTGATTTGACGGACATGACATATTTACGAATTTTTAGGTTCTTACGGCATGCCAACATGAGAAGTTTCTGGACTAACATGAGAACTGTGTACTGTCACTTCTCCACTTTGCATAGATTCATTGCATCTGAGTTCCTTTCTATAGTTGATTTAATACAAAGAAAGTCTAGTTTGTGACATATTTCGTATGGAATTTCAGTGGACTGCAATTTCTATTCCTCTTCTCTGAACTGGTCTTATATGTCTTTTGGGTTCTGCTTGTGGAAAACCTTTTCTGTTTCACTATTGGTCTCAGTTGGAAAGACTTCCACTTGATTACATTAATTAATTTTATGTTAGCAGTAAACCCACATGCAGGCGAATTTAATCAAGGATTACATCAACTTGAATCTGTAGAACTTTTAGACGGTTTAAAAGTAGCAATTCTATGTAGTAGGCTTGACATGAATTTGGTACATTCCAAGAACTCTGCTAAATTATACTTGCGTGTGCACTTCACAAACGATATTCTTTGGTAAGACAAAAGGGGGAGGTTATTATGGGCTTTATCCAGATTTACTCTCTTCGTTTAGTTTGATCATGCCACTTTTTGCTGACAAGTGGCCTTGGACTTGGTCCTCCAATTTATTATATTCATGATTGGTTTACTGTTTCACTTTTTATGAAGTTTTATTCCTTATTTTCCTTCATTTTGGATGCTTCAATAATTGAGCATGTGCTCTATCTCTACATTGTGTTACGTATTGGCATTCCTCTAATGCGGTGGATTTTTGGACTTGATTATTTTATCTGGTTTAATATAATTCTTTTACAGGCTCGTATTTAATTTTTTCTCTTGTATTTTTTAAAATCTAACAAAATATCTTAACTCAAATGATTTCACTACTATTCATAGATATATAAGAATATTCTAAATATCCAGATATGCCCTAAGAAGTATTGCTTGCTCAATTCCACAGCCTCTTGTGAAGTTTAGGGGAAAAAAAGATTATGTACACCATCAAACATCAAACATCAAGAAAGCAAAATGAATGATATAGATTAGGGGGCCGGCATCCCCATGCACTTGTTCTGCTAAATCGATTCTATTGCTCTTTGTTAATATTTATTTAATTTTAAAATTTTCGTAGGCATAACAAAGTTTTACATTATCAATAGTATTCTTTTCAGCTTATAGATAAGAGACAATCAAATTTAATTAATGAACTCTACATGATTTATTTAATTAATCTGGCATTAATAAAAGGAACTCATTTAAAACTCATCGCTTTAGGCCTTAGAATCGAGCCAGCCTTGTGTGTATCATCCTGTCACTGCGGCCTCCAAAGAAAGAGCTTGTCCATGGAGCAATGTGGCTACTGGCTATTGGCTCAAGAGTTTTCTTTTTTAAAAAAATAAAAAATAAAAGTAGAGCTCAAGAGTTTATACATCCTGGTTGATGGCATTTTATAATGATACCCATTGAGTTTTGGCTGGTTTTGAAAAGTCTAATGAAAACTCGTTTTCCTGGCTTATGGCCGTTGGTGGGGCTGGACTTTTCTTGGTCGGGCATTTTAATTATTTTTATCGACAATATTTCTGCTTGTTAACGCCTTTGAGGCCGGACCTTTCTTTTCACCTGCACACGCAAAGTCATTTCGGCGCCAGAGTCACTTCGGGGCCGGGCGGCAGTTAGATGCTTAAGTTAAAAAAGAGACGAGACACTAAAACCAGATTATATGTTTTCCTTTTGGTTTCTCCTTTCGGCATTTGGGGACAGCTTTTGTACCTGTCTTAGGGTTGGAGGCCCATGTTCTGTCCTTCTGATCAGAGTATTTCTTATCAGAATTTATTTAATGCGGTATAATTTTCAGGAAGAGTCTCTTAAAAAATAAAAAGCTTTATTAAGTACAAGTAGATTTTATACATTAATTCGTATACTAATTATTTTTTTATATAAAAAAAATTTTTAAAATAAGAAGAAAAATTTCTATTTCATAAAAATTATTTTTAACTTTAATTTATATCGTTTCGTTAAACATATATATTATAAATCAATATCAATATATGAATTAGTGTACAAAATAAGCTTGCAAGAAGAATTTTCTAAAAATAAAACCTACTGATTTTTATGTGATAGTATGTAATCTTATATTAGATTACTGCTGGCTTAACGAAATGATAACTACAAAGAATAATTCTCAAGCACAAGTGTTTATCCGAAAGGATAAAAATACACTTGAAATTAAAAGAACTTAAATGATAGCATTAATATTAAACGACTTCTAAAATAAAATACTTCTAGCCAGGACTTATTCCCAGCCACGTTATCTTTCTACTGCCACGTGAAATATTCCGTGCAGATTCTCGGTTCCTCACTTCTCTTAATCTGCGGGGAGGCGTGGTTTTGTAAAAGTTTAATAATGGGGTCAGAAAATGATGGGGATGGACCCCTGTTTCCAAACTCCAAACTTTTTGTGGTTCCTTCTGACTTGGGAAGTTGGGATCCAAAATCTTAAACCAGCAGATTTTTTAATTATTATTCACCTCAACATCTTCGAGATTTACTTGACAACATTGACAAGAGAAGCAACTTGCATGGTTTCACTTCTAATAGCAATTAGGATCCGTTTAGACGTCAAATTGAATTGAATTGAATTAAAATTTTTATAAATAACAATGAGTTGAAATGATAAAATAAATTTTATAAACATTATTTAATATAAATTTAGATGTATTTTTCTTTAAGTATCAAGCCTAAAATTGAATAAAGAAAATTGACTGAATATACTTAATAAATAAATAAAAGATGTTAAAATGAATTTAGATATACTTATAAAAATTTGTTAAATATTTTTATTTTTAAATAATTCCCTCCATTCACATTTTGACATAATACATTTAGATCAAAAATTAAAACAAAAGTTCTCTGCTCTTATTCTCCCCAATAAAATGTATTTAGCTATTTTAGACAATTCTTGTTGAAATAGCTAAAGTTAAATTCTTATTTTAGTTAATACGAGATAAATTTAGTTTTAGTTATTTCATTTACTTCAAATACATTTTACACTCCTCGCAGTAGCAAGAAATCATGATTCTCGATTACTCTTATGATAATTGCTTCCTAACGCAAAATAGATATCATGATCATAAACAGTTCTGGATAAAAGCTGGACGCGACTCTGCAGTCTTTGTCTGTTGTTGTACAATTCTCGGATAAGGAAGCCGAGACATCACGTCTCCTTCGTGGAAGATTAAGGTGGGTTATGTGCCATATCTTTTAAATATATTATATATATTTATTTTAATAATTTTATATTTATATTAAAAGTCTGTATTATTAAATTAAAAATACTGTACATTTGAAATCGAACAGTAATATTTTTTTTTGGCAGATTTATCTAATCATTCTAACTTTTTTTAAAATTTTTATATAAAATATAATAAATAATTTAATTTTTTTAAATTTTAAAATAATAATAATATTAAAAAATAATATTCTAACAATATTTTATTTAATTTTTAATTTTTTATCTTAATTAATCTCATCTTAACTCATTATCTAAACGGTACTTAAAATTTATTATTTTTCATTATTTATTTTTCTCTATGCTTCTTTTAAATGTTTCTTTCCCTACAAATGATGTGATAATAGTTGTTTATCTTTTCTTAAGCCATTTTATAACTTATTTTTTCTATTGTTATTTATGTTTTTACCGTTATTGCTATATTTTTATCAACATTTGGAAATTATATGTTTATCGTTAATAGAAAATAATAGATATTAAAAATTTATTATCTTTTGCAAGAAATAAATAATTTACGATTTTAAAAAAATAATCATTAGAGATTAATAGTTGTGTTAGGGGGTATTTTCGTTAGGGCTTAAAGCCCATCATGCTACCCTTGGCCCATTACTTCGTCAGGCTCCCTGAGCACCAGGAATGCCGATCCGAGCCCAGAAATATCCTTAGATGGCTTGGGGCGGGTTTGAGACCTGTACGGGACGGAAGTAATCATCAACACGGAAATGAGACGTTGTAGAAGGGGGCGGGAAACTCCGATCGAAAAAGAAGAAAGAGACAGCACCGGATAATTCTACCAGAGACCCACGCTGCATTAAATGCAATATGGCGGCAGAGACCCCAGGAAGAGGCATCCCACTGCCCCAGGACACAAGGCATGACCCTCCTAACCTGAAAGACCAGGTATAAAATCCACCGAGAACTACAAGGGAGGGAGAGTTTTATTCTCACATTTAAATTCGATTGTTTTCTCTAAGAAAGCTTTTCTGCTCTCTATTCCATATTAATTTTGGCATCAGAAGATTCCCAAGCCACTGTAGGGCCACCCCTCTCTAGCCTTGGGTTCAGCCACGAGTGAAGACCTGCATCGCTGAGTAGCCCGGTCCAAAAGCGTACGAAACCCGACGTTAACAAGTTGAAAATACGATGAAGGAAAATAACTCTTGTTCAAAAAATTGAAAATGAGTAAAAAAAAGAATAAAAAATATTATTTTAATAAATGTAACAAAGAAAATAAAGAAAGGAAGATTGTGGAAGTTTTAGAAAAATAATAATTAAAAAAGAGAAGATGTTACGTAGCAAAAAGAAAGTGCACGTAAGATTAAAAAACGAGCTGCCAAAGGATATAGCGACTATCCTCTTTTTTTTTTTTTTTTTTTTTTTTTTTAAGGGAAGCTATGACCTCTAAAAGAAATTCATCTTTTTGATCATTTTTTCTACCTTCCTCTTTTTTTCCTCTTTCCTTTATTTTTATTTTTATTTTTTTTCCACTATCTATATGTGAAGATGCCTATAAGGTAGATTTTTTCCACTGGTTTAGATTTTTTCAGATATGTAGTATTCCGGCCATGGAAAGTTGACATGCACCCCACCATGACGTCCCCCTGCTGCCGACTTGCTGGGACAATGCGGAATCGCACCCAAAATATTTGTGCATGAACGTCATGCGCAGCTTTTTTCCGCGCGTGGTCTTCACGCTTTGCCACCCTTCGACAGCATCTCTACATACACGCACCTCACAAGTAGATTCTCCTCCCTCTTATCCTTCAGATTGGCTCGACCCCACCTCCATCCCGCCAGAGTGTGGCCCTCACATGCCACTCTAGAGGTGCGGGTTGATTGTCCATCAACCAGAAATCTGTTCTTCTGATGCCGGTCTATTTGAATTATCGTTTTTCCTAACCTGAGATTCTGTTAAAGGGATTAAGGATCTCTTCAAAAAATATCTCAAGACAACGGATTACAGTGCACCCGCTTACACCGTCTTTGACTCTCTAGTGATGGCTTACTTTTAGAACGTCTCTTAAGATGGTATCCTCTTTGTAGGGCTCAGGTGGTGACCAAGAAATAAGTCAGGCATGGTCCCATTGTATGTGCCAGTATGTAAGGGAGATTCATTATGTAAAAACTATATATTATAAAAGCATCCTCGATTAGACAAAATTGTAGTTAAAATTTGGCTAATAGATCACTTTTTGACTTTTGGCTAATAACTCAAAACTTAAACTTCACTTTGGATTAACTATCTCATTCTATATAATAATAAAATATTATTATTTTTTATTTACTTTTTAAATACATTTTTTAAATACTCTTTTATTTTCATAATCTCCAACAAGGTGATTTTCTTGTTCTCATAAAAGTAGTAAAAGATCTTTTTATGAAAATAATACTCTTTTAATACTTATCTTTTAATACTGATCTCTCATAATGCGTGTAAAAGATGATAATGCATAAAAGATCATTTTTTTTTTTATTAATACTCTTTTATAAATTTCATTTTCATATTCTTTTATTTTCCATGGAGTAGCAAACTGATAAAAGATGATCAAGATCCTAAGTTACTAATGCTTTATGTTTTTCTTGGAGAGAAATCGATAGAATGGTAAAACATAATAAAATTAAATAATTTTAAATTTTTTTAAAAATAAATTAATATTATTTTATTTCATGGGGATTGAAAGTGAATGGAATAGTCAAATGTAAATTTACATCATATTGGCTAAAACTTAGGTTTTGGTTTGGCTATTCCAATGAGAGTGTTCAATGCCATCCCTTTTAATTCATTTTAGTCATTTTATAGGTTTCAAGCCAATGCGAGTGCATGCTTAAAGTAATCTCATTAATGGATTGGTCAAAATTAACCCAAGTTTTAGCTTTTGTGATATGAAAATGTCTGTCTATTCCATTCACGGCTAATCTCCACATTAAATTATTTATTTATTTTTTATATAATAATAAATTAATATTGAATTAATATTTTTTTTTATTTTTAATTTATTTATTTTTATCATATTTTACCATCTTACCAATTATATATTAATCAGTAATATTCATATTCCCATTAAATTGGTGATTAATCATATTCTACCAAGAAAAGAAATGCAATGCACAGTAATGTAGAGCAAAAGGAATCTTTGCCTAAGAAATGCAATGCACACCTTCTTACTGTACTGAAGAATAAAGAAATACATTTCATCATGATCCAATTCACACGGTGTTTCTAATAGCTTTAAACACTTTTTTTGTCCACTAGATTGGCCGGCATATATATAATTATTATTGTTCCAATTTTCCAATGTCCAATCATTATCATTTATAATTATTGTAGTATTTGTATCCTTTTATCATTTATATAATCTCCATAACACAACCTTTTAATTTATACCAGCTTGCTGCGCTAGATATATTTCTCCATTTCTTCTACTTCAAAATAGCGCAAGAGTTTTTGAAAGGATGCAGCTTTCCGTGGACTTGAGATTTATATTCCTGCCACCCATAGGGCTCGCCCTTAGGTTTCTAATATCCCAATTATACAGCTCTTGGCCTCAAATAATTGGCAACTTCCAACTTGAATCCCTTGGCCTTCCGATTTTTCTCATAACACTTCTTATCATCGTCGTTGTCATCCTCCTCTGCCTTGTGATCTCGGTGAAGTTTGATCTGACGGTGGAGGGACTCAGGTTGCAGACAGGAGATGTATCGGGTCTGTTGACTGTTTTACTGCTGGCCTCACTCATTTTACCACTCTCGCTATTTTGGTTTGCCTATTTGATGCTCTTGATCTTATCTCCTTGTTCTGAGTACATTTTTAATCAGCTCAAGAGCTTTGTGTACTGGCTTTGTCACACTTTCAGAGCCACTTTCTTCTGTAATATCCGGCCCCAAGAAGCAGAAACAACCCTACCTCAAGTTGAGATTCAAGTGACTGAAGTTGAAGGAAGCAATAATGCTTAGGAAAGAACTGAAACAACCGCGTTGGTCCTTTTTAAATAGTAGTTTTATAGAGTGTTTTTCAGCTTGTAGTCTCGGAAAAGGCCAATGTAATTTGTAAGAAATGTCTGAATTAAATCCTGCCATATCTTAGCTTTGGGGGTTAATGTAATGAAGTTGAGTTTCTAAAAATAAATTAGAACAAGTCTATAATAATGATGGATGTTTTTGGGCGTTCAGATTCAGTTTGATGCTTTCCAATTTTGGATGCTCTCCATTTTACTTATGTATGGGGTTCATATAATACAAAACAACTTAATTTCTGTTTTGTAGTTTAGATTCAAGATATTGAGGGTCAATGGTTACATATTGAAGGCCGTCGATTAGGGCAGAGGATCCTCAACAATCTCTATGTACACTGCCTTTTGGTAAAGTTCTTGTTTTGAATTTTCTTTTACATTGAATTGCTGCAAGTGTTTAAACTTCTGGGTTAGGAATGATTATGTAAGGTACTGATGGTTTTCGTTGGCACTGGCTTCGAGATTTCTTCGAGTGCGTGATGAGTCATTTTCAACGTACCTCTATTCTTTTTTTTTTTCGTAAAAAATAAAAAAAGGTTGGGATTGTTATTTTGATTCCAATGAAATGCTGAATTGTCTTTCCGTGGGCAGCACTGTGAGTGAAGGTAAAGTTCGTGAAACTTTTGTTTTTAACAATTCAACTATGTGATTTAATTTACTTAATTCTTAGAAAATGTATTCGTTTGCTTACAAAGCATGCTACGTTTGATAAAAATAAGTTTCTTTTTTGGGGAAGAAATTAAACTTTTGGTCAAATGTTCTGCACACCAGGGTTTTGAAGAAGCCATCAAGAGTTCATGATGTTTTGGAAGATATTAATTCAGAGCATTCGCATTTCAATTTGCATAACATCCAGAAGAATTTGCAGTTTTGGCAATCTAGGGCGTAGCTTAGTAAAATGTACTTTATGATCTTTGAGAGAAGGCCACCGCGGGCTCTTATTCATGGAACAGTTAGGTTAATACGTGTATCATGTGTTGCCGAGGGTTTTCTATGTAGCAGCTGTACCGTTAATCTGCATGCAGCAGCTCACATAGCTGAGAGGATAAGATCAGTCTTAAGTTGCTTACGATCTGAGCTAGTAGCTATATTCTTGGCTCAGGTTTGCTTTACCTCATTCTTGGTTTCAATTCAAGCATCCAAAGAGTATTGGGTTTTCCAATTTTTTTTTAAGTAATAAAAATTCTTAATAAACAGTACAATTTGCGGGAAAAATGCGGAGTCCTAGATGTTCGTTATCCGAAGCCAAGTTGCGGAGGTTAAGAATTGCTCTTATCTTTCCTTTCTTATCCTGGGGTGCATTCTTTTTAAAAGAAATCGCTGACTGCCTTTCATTTAAGCCTTGGCAGGAAGACCAGGAGCAGCCTGTTTGTAAACATTCCTTTAAGAGTTTCTGCTTCATCTAGTCTGTTTGCCCTAGCTGCTAAAAAGAGTTTTAATTATCCTAAATTATCTGCAGACCAGTAAAGTAGAGATAGGGGTAGCTGACTGACCATTTTGATTCCCTGAATAGAATGGTTTCTCTCTATCATTTTCCTTTAAAGTAAAACCTTCCACTAGTGATTGATAGGACGATGATTATACTGGAGATACATTATTCGTGATTATACTTGTAATGCTATCATTATTCGTGATTGATATACCGGAGATACAGATTCCAGTCTCTTGCTTTCCGCAACACTATAATTGAAACTAACGTAATGTTTCTTGAGTACAGAAATAAATGCGCTTTTTCTGACCTGACTTAGGTGTGTGCCGCTTTATCTCTGCATCGGTTGCCGAGATAAAACCGCCCTTGAAAATGTTGTGGAAACAAAAAGAAAATCCAGTACTAGAATTGAAACTGAAATCAGAGCCTAAAGCATATATATATATGGATCCCAAGGACTAAAACAAAACTACAAATCTACCTGGCGAATAATCAAAGCCGCGCGCATGCAGAGAGAATCTTAAAAAACATCTTGTATTTATGTTTCTCTATTTTTTTTTTTTTGATAAGAAGGGTAGAAAATTTTAAAAATAAACTATATATATAGTTGCTTATTTTATTTAGTTAAATAGTAAAATACTAAGAGTTGAATAAGTATGAGATATAAAAGTAGATTTCAGGTTTCTAACTGAGGGTTAACGCTATGAGAAACGATATTTTCAGTAGTTGGGTTGTTATGTAAATTTTTTGAAAAAAAAATGAGCAAATATGATATTTTTTAATACAGATTTAAAATACACTAAGTTTAGAATTCCATGGTCTCCAATCTAATTCTTTTATTCGTTTATTTATTTATTTGATAGAAAGGGCCATTAATCCAGGGTAGGTAGGATGAAACCCTAGCTTAGTTATTTTGGGCATCTTTAGACGTTTGTATTATGTGTGCTATAGTCTAAGGCCGAAATACAATTGATACATTGTGATCGATCAGATGGATCACTTATTAATTAATTAACACTCATATTGCTACATTACCAATATTATTACAAGTACTCTACCATTATTCAATGTGAGTCTTAATATGTCACAATATTGTAAGGGACTTAATTGCTAGGGCGCCACATCATATCCACGTTACATCTAAAAGTACAACTAATCGAAGAAAAAATATCAACGAAATTAATGATTTGGTTGTGTTTTTGTAACTTAATTTAGGCATTTGGATACGGACTGTATATACTCCGGTCCTGATCATGGAAGGCATTTTTGCGTACTAATTTTTGTGATTTTTATCATTTTAAGCATGCATGCCTCTTCTTTTGTCGTTATTTTACGTGTTTGGTCATGTCGACACTATGATATTGGATTTGATATTCATTTTTAGTGAATTATTCCTGGTACGTGCATGTGCAGATTTTGGTGGTGATTGGATACTGTTGAGTACTTTCAATGCCTAATTAAAGTAGCAAAGCAAGTGATGATCAATGGATACCCTAAAAAGTAAAAGTAGGTAAGCTAGGGGCCGGCTAGGGTAAAGATAACCAAATTATGTTATGGCTGAAAAATTGATTCTAACCCATTTAAAGGTATGTTTCTTTTTTGGATTGTGTTAAGAATATATATATATATATATACGAAAAATAATACATATTTTTTCCGCTTTTTGCTTAATAATAAGGGTAGAAAAATTGAAAAATAAAATATGTAGTTACTTATTTTATTTAGTTAAAAGAAAAAAAAAAGGAGTTGAATAAGTATCCTGAGGTCAAATATATATATATATATATATAAATGGCATTCTTATTGAAATATGAATTGGATGCATTTGCAAAATTTAATTAGATTAATTTGCATGATTTTTTTTATTATTACCATTACTACTGCCCAGTTTTTTGTGTGTAATATTTTTCACCACCAAGGAATCTCCGGCGTAATGCTGTTTTATGATAATTGATTTCCAACGCAAAAAAGAAAAAAGAAAAATGATAAACACAATATTTTTTAAAATACATTTTATAATTATTTATTAAAATAAAAATATTATTATAAAATATAATATAAAAATAATATCATTTTATATTAGAAGAATTTGCATGGTACTTTTGGCGATCTAGGGCGGATGTTAGGAAAACGTACTTTATTATATTCTGTGATAGAGGGCCACGGGCTTTTATTTATGGAACAGTTAAGTCGATACGTACGTGTATGTGTTGCATGCATGCATGCATGCATGCATCTGTGCCGTACGTTCTGCAGCAATATCTCGCAACGATCTGAGCTTGCTATATATATATATATTCTTGGCTCTGGTTTTGCTTAAACTCATTCTCGGTTTCATTTCAAGCATCCAAGACTAATATTTGGGTTTCCCATTTTTTTATTATGTACAGTACAATTTGCGGAAAAACATGGGGAGTCCTAGATGTTCGGTTTCCGAGGCAAAGTTGCGCGCGGAGGTTAAGAAATGCTCTTATGTCTCCTTTCTTATGATCCTGGGTGGATTCTTGCTAAAAGATATTGCTCATGACTTCCTTCCATTTAAGCCTTGGCGTGACCAGGAGCAGCATGTTTTTAAATTACATGATTCCTTAATTAAGCTAGGGTTTCTGCTTCATCTCTGTTTGCCCTAGCTGCTAAAAAGAGTTAAATTATCTACATGTTAGCATTATTTAAATTATTAGACTTACATAGATTAGGAATTCCATGTTGTATAATTGCCTAATATAAAGTTTGAATAATGTTTATAAAGCCCAATAACTATGATTAATAAAATAACATGAATAACCGGATCAATACATCTCTAGAAGTTCATGATTTTGGTTAGGTCATGATCATAAAATAGTACGAGCCTAATTCATGTGTAGAGACTTATTAAAAACTTATGTAATTCCATTTTATGATGGGCAAAACTGGAATTCAAGGTGTTATATAAAGGTCATCAGATTTACTTTCTACTTTACATATCTCATCATTGTGAGTTTTTATAGAGAGTGATTATTGGATGTTGAAGATCATACCGTTGCACTATTCAATCCAATGGCTACAGGTATACACTCATTATTATATTTTTACATAGGTTTGAGAAGAGATCTTAGAGTTTTTCAGATTTTGTTCAAAATCCAACACTGCAAATTAGATCGATCGAGTAAAGTACTGTTAGGGCCATTTTGATTCCTTGAATAGAATGCATGTGGGTGTGCTTCAAAAGGAGCATGGCAGCCGCAATATCAATAGAATCGATCTGATTTAGCAGATGAATAATGCTATTTCTTTCTATGATGGTCGCGGTATGAGTTTCAATCATTTTTATAACTCAGTGATTAATAAAGTATTTTTTTAATAGTATTGTAATTGTTAAAAAAATTTTAAATATATAAAAAAAATGTATGAAAAAACTAAAAATAAAAAATGGCATTAGGCTTCTCATGACAATTTGTCGGACTACATGCACCAACAGTGGGTGTAGCATCACTCATTTATAATAAATTGGTATAAAACTTTTAACTTGCAATGAAAAAAAAGTGTCTAAATATTAGTATTAGGAATCCAGAAATAGGTTAGAAAGCATAGCAATTGAAAGGGACGTAGATTTACGTCCATAATTTCTTAGGTGAAGTTCATGCATGTAAAGTCTCTCATATATATAATAAGTAAATGTTACTCTTCTTTTTTTTTTTTTGTTTAATTGCAATATTTAATACGATTTGGGCTTCTATTTTTTAGAGTAGAATTTGAAATAATTAACTATTTTTTCACTAATATTTTTTTCCATGTTACTTAGATTCTTTAATAAATTATTTTTTAAAATTATGTAATAAATAATATTATCATTTTGGGCGTAGTCGAAGGGTAGTGAAATGATAAAAGAATTTTTCAATCAATAAAGGAGGCAACTAATTTAGATGTTCACAGTGAAAAAATACTTCTACATGAAAAATATGATTCATGAAAGAAACTTCTTATAAAAAAATTTACAAATTAACATAATTTGTTGTTATATCATACAATCACATCAAAGTATATCAATTCGTGAATTTTGTTTTTGTGAAATATTTTTGTAAACTTAGTACTTAATTTTTTTCTTTTTTCTTTCTTTTTAATTTTTTTTATAATGGGTTAGAGAAAAATTTTTC